>NC_137799.1:11052371-11249871 GCF_963383645.1 Muscardinus avellanarius
AACAAAAGCGAACAACCATCAAGGCACTTGGGGAATGTGGTCAACCTCTGGGCAGTGATAGTAGACGCTTGGGAAGCTGGTGTGTCTTCTATGGATGCCACCCCTTCTCCTCCCAGCCACACGGCTTCAGCCCAGACACCGTGTGGCATAACACTTTGACTTTCTATTCTCAGTTGATTGGGGTGGGGGGAGCCAGTTAACCCAAATGGCCCAACGAGATCTACTCTCTCGTGAGATTGGGCTGTACTTCCTGCCCTTGGAGTCTGTAACATCTCATATTAGTAAATTTCCCCCTTCCTCCCTCCCCTCCCTCCTTTCTTTCCTTTCTTCTTTCCTTCCTTTTTTTGTGGCACTAGGGATTGAACCCAAGGCCATTCTATCTCTGAGCTGTACCCCTAGTCCTTATTTTTAATTTTAATTAATTTAATTTTTACTTTTTCTTGAGGGTCGGTCTTGGGATGGAACCCAGGGGGCATTCGACCTATGAGCTACACCCACTACCCTATTTTTTATTCTTTATTTTGAAACAGGGTCTCAAAAGCTGGGCATGCTGGCACACACTTGTAATCCCAGTGCTTGTAATCCCAGGTTGGAAGCCAGCCTCAGCTACTTAGTGAGGCTCTCAGCAACTTAGTGAGATCCTGTTTCCAAACAAAATATAAAATAGGTCTGGGAGTATAAAGCCCCTGGGTTCCACCCCAGTACCCTAAAAAAAAAAAAAAAAAAAGAAAAAAAGAAAAAAAGAAACAGGGTCTCACTAAGTAGCTGAGGATGTTTGCGAACCGCGATCCTCTGGTCACAGCCTCCCGAATGCTGAGATTGCAATCATGTGCCAATAAACCTGGCTATTATTTTTATTTTTATTATTATTATTATTATTATTAGTAGTAGTAGTAGTAGTAGTACTGGGGTGGAACCCAGAGGCTTTCTACCTCCGGGCTATACTCCCAGGCCTATTTTATACTTTATTTGGACATGGTCTCACTAAGTTGCTGAGAGCCTCACTGAGTAGCTGAGGCTGGCTTCACACCTTCAAGAGCCTCCTGTCTCAGACTCATGTGCCACCTGTACAATCCTCCTGTCTCAGCCTCCCAGGCGCTGGGATTACAAGCGTGCGCCACCACGCCTGGCTTATTTTTTATTTTGAAACAGGGCCTCACTAAGTTGCTGAGGCTAGCTATGAACCTGGGATCCTCCCATCTCAGCTTCCCAAGGACTGGTATTAAAAGTGTCTGCTACCATTCCCAGATTTTTTGTGTGTTTATGTGTGATACTGGGGATGAAACCCCGGGGGTATTTTACCTCTGAGATACACCCTCAGCCCTATTTTATTTTTCAAACAGGGTCTCACTAAGTTGCCAAGGACCTCACCAAGTTTTTGAGGCTGACCTCAAACCTCAGAAATTTAGTGAAATTCTCCTTTCTCAATTTCTCAAGTACTGGGATTATAAGAATGCACCACCAAGCCTGGCCTGGCTTATTTTTTTATTTTTGGAAACAGGTTACTAAAAGTCCTCCTATGAAGCTCCCACAATCCTCCTATTTCAGCCTTCCAAGTTCTGGGAATACAGGTGTGAGCCACTATGCCCAGCTCCTTTTTTTTCTTCTTTTGTTTCTTTTCTTTTCTTTTCTTTTCTTTTGTGATACTGGGGGTGGAACCCAGGGGCTTTTCTACCTCCGGGCTATAGTCCCAGACCTATTTATTTTTATACTTTATTTGGAAACAGGGTCTCACTAAGTTGCTAAGAAGTTGAGGCTGGTTTCGAACCTGTGTGATCCTCCTGTCTCAGCCTCCCAAGTGCTGGGAAGACAAGCATGAGCCACCACACCCGGCTTTCCCAGCTTCTTTTTATTTATTTATTTAAAAATCTTAGCCAGGCGTGGTGACGCATGCTTGTAATCCCCACGCTTGGGAGGCAGAGACAGGAGGATCGCGCAGGATCGAAGCCAGCCGCACTGGCTTAAGAGACGACTCCTCCTCCTCCTCCTCCTCCTCCTCCTCCTCCTTCTTCTTCTTCTCCTTCTCCTTCTTCTCCTTCTCCTTTTTTTGGTACTAGGGATGGAAGCCAGGGGCATTCTACCTCTGAGCTATACCACCAGCCCTATTTTTTATTCTTTATTTTGAAACAGGGTCTTACTAAGCTGCAGAAGGCCTATGTAGCTGAGACTATCCGCGAACCTGAAATCCTCCTGTCTCAGCCTCCCAAGTACTAGGATTGCAAGTGTGCGCCACCATGCCCAGCTAAGTGCTGTTCTTTTCTCATAGGAAAACCCTGCTCTCTGGTCTGATCTGGGAATGCCCTGCTCATGTTGGCAACACAGAGCCAGCTGCACCTCAGGCCTGTCAATCTTACCCAGATCCATGGTATGCACATCCGAGAAGCTCTGGTTTGGATTTGCTCCTCCAACGATGAAGACCTTCCCACTCTTGGCGTCACCCACTGCGGGTAAATATGTGCAGCTGTGGCCAACTCGAGCGCAGGGGCTATCTCCAGGGGGAGCCAGGGTATACCTGCCAAAGGGAGGATGTATTCAGAGGCCTTAGAGAGAATAACTGCAGTAGTATGCTTTTTCTACTTCTCATGAAATATTTACCACATCTAAATACAGCTTTCATCTCCTAGTACTCAAGTGCAGATGCTCTGGGTTAGTAACGTTCCCATTTGGTAGGCAGAAAAATGACATCCAAAAATGTTCATTGCAATGTCTTGTTTTAAATATGGTTCATGCCAGGCGTGGGGGCACACGCTTGTAATCCCAGCATTTGGAAGGCTGAGACCGGAGGATCACTATTCGCAGACAGCCTCAGCTACTTAGTGAGGCCCTCTGCAACTCAGTGAGACCCTGTTTCAAAATAAAGAATAAAAAATTGGGCAGGGAGTGTAGCTCAGAGGTCAAAGGCCTCTGGGTTTCATCCCAGACCCACCAAAAAAAAAAAAAAAAAAGGTTCATGTTGGCCCTGGTGGCACATGCCTCTAATCTCAGTACTTGGGAGGCTGGGACAGGAGGATCACAGCTTCCAGGGCAGTCTCAGCAAGTAGTGAGACTCTCATCAACCTAGTGAGACCCTGTTTCAAAATAAAATAAAATAAAATAGAGCTGGGGATGTAGCTCAGAGGTAGAATGCCCCTGGGCTCAGTCCCCAATAGAATGTCTGTGCCACAATCCAATTTTTTTTTTTTGCAGTACTAGAGATTGAAACCCAGAATGCTATGAGCTGCAAATCACCTGAGCTGCTCCCCTTGCCTTTTTAATTTTTTATTTTGCGATATGGTCTCACTAAAATACCCAGGCTAGCCTCAAACGTATCCTTCTGCCTTAGCCTCTCTAAATGGATTCTGAGTGCTAAGAAAACATATTTCCAGCTTCTTTGTTGAAAAAGAAAATTCCCTAGCTGTTTTTTCTTTTGTGTTTGCAGTACTGGAGATTGAATACCCCAGCCCTATTTTATTTTTTACTTGGAAACAGGGTCTCACTAAGTTTCTGAGAACCTCACCAAGTTGCTGAGGCTGGCTTCGAACCTGTGATCCTCCTGTCTCAGCCTCCCAAGTACTGGGATTACAAGTGTGCACCATGCCTATCTGAAATCTTTTTTTGTAGCTTTTTTTTTTTTTTTTGTGGTTCCTGGAAACCCTTCTACCTCTGGGCTACACTCCTAGACCTATATTTTTATATTTTTATTTGGAAACAGGGTCTCTTAAACCAGCGCGGCTGGCTTCGAACCTGCGCTACCCTCCTGTCTCGGCCTCCCAAGCACGGGGATTACAAGCGTGCGCCATGACGCCTAGCTGTAGCTATTGTTTTGCTGTGTTAAGGATCAAACCAGGGCCTTGCATATGCTAGACAAGAACTCTACTACTGAGCTACCCTCAGCCCCCAAAGGGCTTTAGACTAGGGAATGCCATGATCTAATGTGTGGATGTGTGTTGGGTACCAAGTAAGATGGATGCAGGGAAGCCAGACAGGAGGGTCTCCGTCAAGTCCTGTGGAAATGCCTCTCTGCAGCCTTCTGTGCCCCCGCCTCAGCACTCAGGAGTCACTGCGGTCACCTGCTTAGTCGGTGGCCCCAGCAACAGAGACTATTTACCTTCAGACTGCCAGTGTTAGCTGATGAACAAACACTGAGAAACGTCGAGGCCAGTTTAATCCAAATTCAACTCCCTAAAAATCTCCAAAATGAGTCCTAGCTCAGGAAAGACACTGGACTGAGGATGCCAGATGGTCAGTGCTTTACTCTTCTTGGTGAATGGATTTTAATCAAATTAACATCTGCTCCGTGATAATTATTGCCCCTATCTTTCCTCTAAAGACTGTCTCAGGCAGTTTGAATCTAATTATCAGAAGCTGCAAACAGTTTCATCCTTACTCTTTTTCATTAATGATCAAATATGTAAATAAACTACTTATAAATGAAACAAAAACTAATGTTTTTTTGTGTGTGTCTGAATGCTGTTTTACAGACCATATTGCTTTCCTGGGCTTGTCTCCAGGCTCCAAGACTGGCAGCGGCTTCATTGTGTCCTATGCATAAAAAAGAAAAGCACTGATGATTATCTTCTTCAAAGACAGAGTAAGTCAGCTTGGCATAGTGGCACATGCCTATAATCCCAGTACTGGGAAGCTGAGATCTTAGGATCCCAGGTTAAAAGACCAGCCTCAGCAATTTAGGAAGATCCTGTTTCTATTTCTGTCTTTCATTCCCTCTCTCTCTCTCTCTCTCTCTCTCTCTCTCTCTCTCTCTCTTTCTCTCTTTCTCTTCTTTCTCTCTCTTCTTTGGTACTGAGGATAGAACCCAGGGGCATTCTACCTCTGAGCTACACCCCCTTGCCCAATTAAAAATTTTTTTTGTGTGTGGTACTGGAGATGGTACCGAGGGGCATTCTACCCCCAAGCTATACCACCCCCAGTCCTATTATTTTTTATTCTTTATTTTGAAACAGGTCTCACTGAGTTACAAAGGGCCTCATTAAGTAGTAGCTGAGGCTGTCTTAGAACCGTGATTCTGTCTCAGCCTCCCAAATGCTGGGATTACAAGTGTGCGCCACCATGCCTGGCTTCCCAGATGTATTTTTAATTCTTTTATTTTGAAACAGGGTCTCCTAACTTGCATTGGGCCTCACTAAGCAGCTGAGGTTGCCCACAATCATCATTCTGTCTTAGTCTCTGAAGTACTGGGATTACAAGCATGTACCACCACACCTGGTTTGAGACCTTGTTTCAAATAAATAAATTAAGTAATAAAATAGAGCTGGAGGGAGCCGGGTGCGGTGGTGCACGCTTATAATCCCAGCATTTGGGTGGCTGAGACAGGAGGATCCAGGTTTGGGATTGCCTCAGCTACTTAGTGAGGCTATTTGCAACTCAGTGAAACCCTGTTTCAAAATAAGGAATAAAAAATAGGGCTGGGAGTGTAGCTCGGAGGTAGAATGCCTCTGGGTCCCATCCCTTGTACTGGAGAGAAAAAAAAAAAAAAAAGAGAGCTGGGGGTGCACTTGGAGGTAGAGTACCTTTGGGTTCAATCCCTAGTAACTGGCATACACACACACACACACACACACACACACACACACACACACACACACACCAGAATAAATCAGTTTATTCTCTCTCTTTTTTTTAAATTGAACCCAGGGGCATTCTACCTTTGAGATACGATATACCCTTAGTTCTTCTTATATATGTATTTTGGAAACAGGGTCTTGCTTGCTAGGCTTCCAAGGCTCTCCTCAAACCTACAATTCTCTTCTCTCAGTCTCCCAAGTACCAGGATTATACAGGCATGCACCACTACATCTGGGTCACTCTCCCTTTTATTTATTTTTTATTAAAAAATTTTTTTTTTCGTTACTGGGGATGGAGCCCAGGGGCATTCTACCTCTGAGCTATATCTCAGACCTATTTTTTACTCTTTTTAGTTTTTTTTTTTTTTTTTTTTTTTTGCGGGTCTGGGGATGAAACCCAGGGGCATTTGACCTCGGAGCTATACCCCCTGCCCTATTTTTTATTCTT
The DNA here is from genome assembly GCF_963383645.1 of Muscardinus avellanarius. Classification (NCBI taxonomy): domain Eukaryota; kingdom Metazoa; phylum Chordata; class Mammalia; order Rodentia; family Gliridae; genus Muscardinus; species Muscardinus avellanarius. The sequence continues at coordinate 11,058,381 of NC_137799.1, forward strand.
TATTTGGAAACAGGGTCTCACTGAGTTGCAGAGGGCCTAAGTAGCTGAGGTTGCCCGTGAACTGCGATCTTCTGGTCTCAGTCTCCCGAATGCTGAGATTACAAGCATACGCCACCACGCCTGGTGTCCACTCTCCCTTTTACTTATTTATTTATCTATTTATTGATCTAGCTATTTATTTATTTATTTTTTTTTTGGTGGTACTGGGGATGGAACGCAGGGGCTTTCTACCTCTGGGCTATACTCCCAGAACTATTTTATACTTTATTTGGAAACAAGGTCTCACTAAATTGCTGAGAGCCTCACTAAGTAACTGAGGCTGGCTTCGAACCTGTGCTGTTCTCCTGTCTCAGCCTCCTGAATGCTTGGATTACAAGCGTGCCCCACCACGCCAGCATCCACTTTCCCTTTTAAATAAACCTTTTCCTCCTGAATGTGCCAGTTCCTATGATCTAATTAATCTGAGTAAGCCTCATCAACCTTTTGACATTTTCTTTTTTACCCCCCTCCCCATCCTGGGTTGAACCTAGGGCTGGCACATGCTAGGTGAGTGAGTGCTCTAAGGTACAACTTTAGTTTTTAGCTCTTTTTTTTTTTTTTTTTTTTTTTAACAGTACTGGGTATGGAACCCAGGGACATCTACCTCCAAGCTGCACTCCCAGCCCCATTTTTTATTATTTATTTTAAAACAGGGTCTCACTGGGTTGCAAAGGGCCTCACTAAGTAGCTGAGGCTGTCCACAAACCGTGATCCTTCTGTCTAAGCCTCCCAAATGCTGGGATTACAAAATGCTGGGATTACAAGTGTGTGCCACCATGCCTGGCTCCCAGCCTTATTTTTATTCTTTATTTTGATACAGGGTCTCACTGAGTTGCAAAGGTGCTCACAAGGCAGCTGGAGCCTACCATGAACCATGATCCTCCTGTCTCAGTCTCCCAAATGCTGGGATTACAAACCTGTGCCACCACACCTGGCCAACTCCAGCTCCTAATATAACTTTTTTTTTGTATTGAGAATTGAACTCAGGGGCATTCTCCTCTAAGGTACACTCCCAGCTCTACTTTATTTTTCATTTAATTTTATTTATTTATTTTTTGTGGCCTGGGGCATTGAACCCAGGGGTATTTTATCTCTAAGCTATACTACCAGTCCTATTTTATTTTATTTTATTTTATTTTTTGCGGGTCTGGAAATGGAACCCAGGGGCATTCGACCTCCAAGCTACATCCCCTGCCCTATTTTATTATTATTATTATTATTATTATTATTATTATTATTATTTTATTTTGTGGTACTGGGGTTCCTGGAAGCCCTTCTACCTCCGGGCTACACTCCCAGACCTATTTTATACTTTTTTATTTTTGGAAATAGGGTCTCTTAAGCCAGCAGTAGCTGGCTTCGAACCTGTGCGATCTCCTATCTCTGCCTCCCAAGCACGGGGATTACAAGTGTGCAGTACCACGCCTGTCTTATTCTTTATTTTGAAACCGGGTCTCACTAAGTTGCAGAGGGCCTCACTAGGTAGCTGAGGCTGTCTGCGAACCACGATCCTCCGGTCTCAGCCTCCCAAATGCTGGGATTACAAGCGTGCGCCACCACACCCGGCTCTATTTTATTTTCATTTGAAAACAGTGTCTTGCTAGGTTAATGAGAATCTCACTATTTGCCGAGATTGTTCTTGAACCTGCAATCCTCCTTTCTCAGCCTCCCGAATATTGGGATTACAAATTTGTGCCACTAAGTCAGGCTTATTTATTTATTTATTTATTTATTTATTTATTTATTTATCTTTTGTCCTACTGGGGATTGAATCTAGGGGCATTTTACCTTTGAGCTACACCCCCAACTCAATTTTTATTTTTTATTTTGCAATAGGGTCTCTTTAAGCTGCTAAGGGCCTCACTAAATTGCTGAGTTTAGTCTCAAACCTGTAATCTTCCTGTCTCAGCCTTCCATCTACTAGGATTACATGTGTGTGCCAACATACCCAGGTAACATACTTTCTTAACACAACTACAGAAGTTTTTTTGTTTTTGTTTTTTGTTCTTTTGTTTTGTACTGGGGATTGAACCCAGAAGCATTATACCTCCAAGATACACCCCCAGCTTAATTTTATTTCTTATTTGGAAACAAGGTCCTACTAGGTTGCTGAGAACATCTCTGATTTGCTAAGGCTGGCTTTGAGCCTGCAATCCTCCTGTCTCAGCCTCCCAAGTACTGGACTACCTGCTGTGCACCACCACACCTGGCTTGACCACCACACCTGGCTTGGCAATTTTTGTGTGTGGTACTGCAGATTGAACCCAGAGGGGTTCTACATCTGAGCTATACCCCCAGTCCTGTCTGTCTGTCTATCTATTAATTGTACTGGGGACTGAACCCAGGGGGCATTCTGCCCCCAAGCCCTATTCCATTTTATTTGGAAACGGTCTCAGAAGGTTGATAAGAGTCTCACTACTTTCTGAGGCTGTCCTTGAACCTGTGATAATCCTGTCTCAACCTCCCAAGTACTAGGATTATAGGCATGTGTCACCATGTCCAGCTGACATAACTTTTTTTTTTTTTAACGGTACTAGGAGTTGAACCCAGGGACATTCTACCACTGAGCTATACTCAGTCCTATTTTTTTCTTTACTTTGAAACAGGGTCTCACTAAGTTGTTGCCTAGCTTAACATAACTTTCTTTTTTTGGTACTGGGGGTAGAACCCAGAGGCTATACTCCCAGACCTATTTTATATTTTATTTGGAAACAGGGTCTCACTAAGTTGCTGAGAGCCTCACTAAGTAGCTGAGGCTGGCTTCGAACATGTGCGATCCTCCTGTCTCAGCCTCCCAAGCGCGGGGATTACAAGCGTGCGCCACCACACCCGGCTCTATATTGTAATTTTTTTTTTTTTTGGGTGGTACTGGGGTGGAAACCAGAGGATTTCTACCTCCGGGCTATACTCCCAGACCTATTTTATATTTTATTTGGAAACAGGGTCTCACTAAGTTGCTGAGAGCCTCACTAAGTAGCTGAGGCTGGCTTTGAACATGTGCGATCCTCCTGTCTCAGCCTCCCAAGCGCGGGGATTACAAGTGTGTGCCACCACATCCAGTTTTAACACAACTTTCTTAACACAACTATATGCGTTCTTTTTGGCTAATGTTTTCTACATGTGATTCTCAAGAGGGAGAAGCACAAGATGTTTGTTTATGAAAAGATAAAACATCTTGGCCAGGTGTGGTGGTGCATCTTTGTAATCCCAGCATTTGGGAGGCTGAAACAGGAGGATCACGGATCGAGGACAGCCTCAGCTACTTAGTGAGGCCCTTTGCACATCAGTGAGACCCTGTTTCAAAATAAAGAATAGGCCGGGCATGGTGGCGCACGCTTGTAATCCCTGCACTTGGGAGGCAGAGACAGGAGGATCGCACAGGTCGAAGCCAGCCTCATCTACTTAGTGAGGCTCTCAGCAACTTAGTGAGACCCTGTTTCCAAATAAAAATATAAAATAGGTCTGAGAGTATAGCTCCGAGGTAGAAAGCCTCTGGGTTCCACCCCCAGTACTACCAAAAAAATAAATAAAAATAAAAATAAAGAATAGAAAATAGGGCTGAGGCCGGGCGTGGTGGCACATGCTTATAATCCCCGCGCTTGAGGATGCGCAGGTTCAAAGCCAGCCTCGCTGGTTTAAGAGACCCTATTTCCAAATAAAAAATATAAAATAGGTCTGGGAGTGTAGCCTGGAGGTAGAAGGGTTTCCAGGAACCCCAGTACCACCAATAAATAAAATAAAGAAAATAGGGCTAAGGGTGTAGCTCAGAGGCAGAATGCCTCTGGTTTATATTCTCAGTACTGAGGGGAAAAAAAAAGAAAGATAAAACATTTTTGGGGGGGTCTGGGGATGGAACCCAAGGGCATTTGACCTCTGAGCTATACCCCATGCCCTATTGTGTGTGTATTTGTGTGTGTGTGTGTGTGTGTGTGTGTGTGTGGTACTGGGGATGAAATTTAGGAACATTTTACCTCCAGGCTCCACCCCAGCCCCCATTTTTTATTCCTTATTTTGAAACAGGGTCTCACTATGTTGCCAGAGGGCCTCACTAAGTAGCTGAGGCCATCCCTGCGAACCACAATCCTCCGTCTCAGCCTACCGAATGTTGGGATTAAGGAATACCTAATTCTAGGACCAGTCTTGGCCTCAGCATGGCCAGGCCTTCTGGTTTCAATCTTTTTTTCTGGGACTTATCTATACAATCTCTTGCTGCTCTCCCTATTATACTGTACGCACTTTCATAACTTGAAGCCTGCTGGCCTCTTCCCCTACCTGGAATGTTCCTTCCCTTGCTGCAAATTTGCAAATTTCTCGTCAACTTCAAAGCCTAGTTCAAATGTTCCTTTGTCAATGAAACTTTCTTTGATTTCTTTTCTATTTCTTTTCCCCCCAAGTTACTTTCTTCTGCCTCAGGCAGGACTGACAGTATTGGTCACTAGTACTACAGCAATCATTTTCAATGTAATCATCTATTTAAGAGTCTCTAGACTGGATTCCAGATTAAATTCCACTAAGTTCCTGGAGTGCCGGGCCTGTCCGATTCTTTTTGGGAACTTAGCAATAGACCCCGCTTAGAGTAGAAGAGACTGAGGGATACGTACAGAAGAAAGGAAAAGAATGAATGAAGAGACGGACGGCTAAAACCTCCTCTGAGGCCTAGGCCACTGACCACTGTCCCAGAGGCCAGAGTTCAGTGCAGTGGGCTGCGCGTGGCCGGGACTTCTCGCAGACCGCCCCCTCCCAGGTCCCATCGCGCGTGGCGGCTCTAGGGGACAGACGACAGGGTCAGCAAAGAATGGCCGGACCGGAGACCAGGGCCTCAGACCCTTCCCCCGGCCTGGGATCCACTCCACCTTAGGTTAGGCCCGGCTCTTCTCGGGATCTCGCTCAGACCCCAAGCCCAAGCCCCCCAGCGCAGGACACGTACCTGACGCGGCTCCAGCCAGTCGGGGGCAGTGGCTCCGCCCAGGAAGGCGGGGCGTGCGTTGTGGCCCCGCCCCCGACCCCGGAAGCGCGTCGGCAGAAGCGCTAGGCGACTCCTGCAGGCGACCAGGTCCTGGGGCCCTGTGCAGCCCGGCAGAGCTTGGAGGGACCGTCCTGGACGGCGAGGGACTGCGAGGGACCGGCCGGACCTTCCCTGGGCCCTCCCTCCCCGGAAGAGTAAATAAGCCTGCGCTACCTGGAAATGCCATAAAGCTGAATGCCCGCAGTTGGGCGTCCACAATGGTGACCCAGACTCCTTGAGCAGCTGGTCAGTTCTCCCGGGGCTAACTGATTTTCAGTTAACAGCAGTTGTTGGAAATGGCTTCCGAAGGGGAGGCTTGAAGATGCTTTCGTACGTGTGCCATCTGCCTGCGCGGGTTTGTGGCCGCTTTCCGATTCAGTGCCTTAAACGGTTGGCTCATCCCATTGTCCCTTGTAATTATGGCAGGCTTCAGACAACATGCCCTGGCCTCCAGGAGCTTCCAGTCTAACTTGAAAGATTAACCCAAGAGACAAATAACTCGCTACCGTTGTAAGAAGTGAAAGAAATAAAAAGTTCACCAATGAGTATAGTTCTTGGGGAAGTTACTTTGCGCTGGGTCTCCGTGTCTGCTATCTCTAACATTGAGCCATTAAGATTTCTGTCACAGTGGTGGGGGAAGAATACACGAGATAATGTGTATGAAGTGCTCAGCACCCAGGGGCTGGCACAGAGCTGGTCCTCTGTAAAGGGTGAGGCTCTTCCTGTCTAGACCTGAACTAATGTCTCTAGGCATGCTCATCTGTATACGTTTTATTTTTTAATTCAGGGCTAGGCTAGTTAAGGACTCACCAGCCACACTGAAATCGTATGCAATCTTATTTTTATTGTATTTGTAGGCCTTGTACATATAGGCCAACACTCTACCCCTGAGCTACCATCTCAGTCCCTGCATTATCACTGACGCACTTCCTCGTCACAGGCTCCTTGTGATTTCCTGTAGCTGGAGAGGTGGCTCACCTGTGTCTGCTTTGGAGAACAGCACTCTCTGAAACCGTGTCTCAGGAACTAGATGAAATAGCTGAGGCTGGATAGGAGCTCCAGGGTTATAGCACCATGCCTACCATGCAGGGAGAAGTATTGATAACACAGGTGAAAGGCCAAGGTGATAAATCTTTTAGCTGCTTGAAAGTGTAACTAGTGTGGCACAGGAAGACTGCGATTTCCAGGCAAGCCTCAGCAAGCAATTTATTGAAACTGTTTCTTTTCTTTTTTTTTCCCTCTTTCTTTCTTTTATTTTTTTCTTTCTTTTTTCTTTTTTGCAGTACTGGGGATTGAATCCAAGGCATTCTACCTCCGAGCTACACCCCCAGCCCTATTTCTTATTATTTTGAAACGGTCTCACTATGTTGCTGAGGTCCTAAGTAGCTGAGGCTGGCTGTGAACCTGCGATCCTCCTCCCAAGGACTGGGATTACAAGTGTGTGCCACCATGCCCAGCTATGAGTTCCCATATTGATGGTAAAATCCCTATGGACTATCTGCCAAGGATGAGTTTAGGGGCATCCAGGCATTCTGCTTTCCTTCAGGAAAGAAAATGAAGACCAGTCGGCTTTGTCATGTCTACATGTATTTAGATGGCGATTTCTGCTCAGAGCTGCAGAATGCTCTGTAGTCTCCAGGGTCTTAAGGTGCGGTCCCTTTCGAGGTGTCCTACTGGAGATGGCATGAAGTGTCATGTCACCAAGAAAAACTGGAAGTGGTCTGGGCAAAACAGCAACCAGTTTTCAATGTGGGAGCTATGCTTTTATTTTTTTAATTTTTTAAATTTTTTGTGGAACTGGGGGTGGAACCCAGGGGCATTCTACCCCCGAGCTCCTATTTTTTATTCTTTATTTTGAAACAGGGTTTCACTGAGTTGCAAAGGGCCTAAGTAGCTGAGGCTGTCCACAAACTGCGATCCTCCTGTCTCAGCCTCCCACATGCTAGGTTTACAAGTGTGTGTCACCACGCCCGGCTTCTGGACCTGTGCTTTTAGATCACATATCACTTTTTTTGTGTGTAAGGGGTGGTACTAGGGATTGAACCCGGGGACATTCTACTTCTGAGCTGCACTCCTACCCCCATTCATTATTTTGAAACAGGGTCTCAACTGAGTTGCAGAGGGCCTTACTAAGTAGTAGCTGAGGCTGTCCTTGAACTGTGATCCTCCTGTCTCAGCCTCCCAAATGCTGGGATTACAAGCATGTGCCACCATGCTCAGCTTAATTTTTTTTTTTTTTGTTTTGTTTTGAAACAGTGTCTTGCTAGATTGCTGCAAGTCTTGAACCTGCAATTCTCCTGTCTCAGCCTCCCATGTGGAATCACAGGCACGCATCACCACACTCCGCTGACCCTCAGTTTTTCTTCTTCTTTTTGTAGTATAGAACAGTTCCAATAATACAAAGAATATCACCCAGAGATGTCATTAAAGTTTAGCCTATTGGGGCTGAAGGTAGTGCTCTGTGGTACAGCATTTGCCCAGGATGTAGGAGCCACTGGGTTTGATCTATGGCACTATAGAAAAAAAAAAAAAAAAGCCAGTTGTCCCCCAAATACACTATGGAGCAAGAGGATTCAACCAGGGTGTCCACTAAGTGGCTGAGGCTGTCCGCGAACCACGATCCTCCTATCTCGGCCTCCCAACTGCTGGGATTACAAGCATGCACCATCACGCCTGGCCGAGAAGCCCATTTTCCAAACCCCTGTTTCTTTCCTGTTGGAGATTTGGGGCAAGTTCCTAAACATTTCCAGCAACGCAGTCCTAGTTAAGAGGATGAAACAGAAAAACAGCATCTGCATGTCATTAGCATAAGAAACGCTTTAATATCTTTTTCCCTTCCTTCCAGGCCTGAGGACTGGGATTCCGACATCTGTGCCACAGATCTAGGCAAGGTCTTCCCAAGGGGTTGGAAGTGTGCAAACAGGTTGACAGTCAGCTTACCCAATTTTTAACTGAAGATGTTCTGGTGGGAGAGTGCTTAACGGGGTAGGCATGAGAAACCAGGGGATGCCTGGCGTCACCCAATTCGGCGTTTTGCTTCGGAAAAGCGTCTCTGGGTCCCCCAGGTGAGTCCGGAGGAAGACACGGGGTGGGGGAAATAAGCTGCCCACACCTGAAAACTACAAATACCGGCAGGCCCCTCGGCGGACGGCTACGGGTTGTGGCAGCCGATCTGGCCTCCGGAGCCGGGGTCTCTTAGGCTCGGGTTCAGCCCCGAGGGCGCGCGGCGGCGGCGGGCCGCGGGGCCGGTCCTGACGTCACCGCGCAGACGCCACTCACGGCCGGACGTGACGCAGGGAGACTTCCGGCTTCGGCCTCCGCCGCTGCCTCCGCTACTCCAGCCGCCGCCGCCGCCGCCGCCGCCGCCGCCGCGGCTTGCGATTCCTAAGATGGCGCCGCTAGATCTGGACAAGTATGTGGAGATAGCGCGGCTGTGCAAGTACCTGCCAGAGAACGACCTGAAGGTGAGGCGCCCCGGAGGGAGCCCTCCGGCCGGCTCGCCCCTTCCGGCTCGGGTCCGCCGGCCCGCCCTTCCTCTCCCGGGCCCCCCGGCCGGCCGCGGTGCGCGCCGTCGCGGTGCCGGGCGCCCGGCCGCCTCGGCGTGCCTCGGGAGCCGCCGCAGCCCGAGCCCCCGAACGCCGTCCCGGCCGCCGAGCTGGGGTCCCCGGGGACGTCGCGGCCGCTGCCCGGGGGTCGCGTCTCCCGGCCGTCGGCTGCCCAGCTCTCGGAGCTCCAGCAGCTTGGCAGGGAAGACGCTTGTCCCACCCGCAGGCCGAGCCGAGCCCCAGCGGGCGCCGGCGTGGGGTCGTCCCCGCAGAGGTGACAGGAGCGGCGGGAGCGGGCATCTGACAGGCGGTGCCGCCCGCCCCCGGGACGGGCCCGAGGGTGTTGAGGTCCCCGCGCAGGAGGAAGGCGGTGGGACAGAGCAGTTTGGCAGCGATGTGACAGATGTCAAGTCGCCCCTCTTTCCTTACACTCCCCGGATTGCATTTTAGAAATGTTTCCTTCGGCCCATTCAGACGCGACTCCGTTTCTTTCTTTCTTTTTTAAGTGGCACTGAGAGTGGAACTCAGGGGCTTTTCTACCTCCGGGCTATACTCCCAGACCTATTTTATGTTTTATTTGGAAACAGGGTCTCACTAAGTTGCTGAGAGCCTCACTCAGTAGCTGAGGCGGGCTTCGAACCCGTGCGGTCCTCCTGTCTCAGCCTCCCAAGCGCGGGGATTACAAGCGTGCGCCACCACGCCCAGCTGCGACTCCGTCTCTAAGCACGTTCTTGAGCTAGTTTTAAGTGAGTACCTTGAGTACAAATACTTTTCTGACCCTTAAGTTGTTCCCCCGTAACTCCTTAACTCAAGATGTCATTTTCTTGGTTTTCTAAGGAGCCGACTTATATCTTGTCATTACTGAGCCCAAGTAAGATATAAATGTCTGAGTAAAGGAATAAATGTAAGAATGAGTGTAAGCCTTGGGCATGCTCCCTTTTCGAAAAGTATTCCTAGGCTTTTGCTAAAACCAGTGGTTAGATTTCCAACTTTGTTTATGTGCTAGTCGTAGAGTATATTTTATTTGTTCACCTTGTTTATATGGTAAACTTCGATATGGTAGGTGGTAAGTAACTGTGGACAGGTTAAACATTATATATATATATAATCTTTACCAAGCCACAACCTTAGCCTTATTTTTTTTCTTTTTCTTTTTCTTTTTTTTTCTTTTTTTGCGGGTCTGGGGATCAAACCCAGAGGCATTTGACCTCCGAGCTACACCCCCTGCCCAATTTTTTATTCTTTATTTTGAAACAGGGTCTCACTAAATTGATGATAGCCTCACTAAGTAGCTGAGGATGACCATGAACTTTCCATCCTCCTGTCTTAGCCTCCCTCTCAAGTATTGGGATTATAAACATTTCGCCATCACGCCTGGCCTATTTTATTTTTTATTTTGAAACAGGATCTCACTAAGTTGTAGAGCGTCATGCTAAATTGCTGATGCTGGATGACAACATGAGATCCTCTGATCTCAGCCTCTCATGTACTGGGATTACAAATGTGTGCTACCCTTCCTGCCTTGCCAGACTAGGAAAGGAAATTGATTTCTTTCTATCTCTGCCTGCGTGCCTCTTTCTCTATCCCCCCCACCCCCCTTGGTACTGGGGATCATACCAGGGACATCCTACTTCCGAGCTATACCCCTAGCTCTCTTTTTTATTATTTATTTATTTTGGTGGTGCTGGGGATGGAACCCAGAGGCTTTCTACCTCCAGGCTATACTCCCAGACCTATTTTATATTTTATTTGGAAACAGGGTCTCACTAAGTTGCTGAGAGCCTCACTAAGAAACAGGCTGGCTTTGAACCTGTGTGATCCTCCTGTCTCAGCCTCCCAAGCGTGGGGATTACAAGTGTGTGCCACCATGCCTGGCTTTTTATTCTTTATTTTGAAACAGGGTCTGTGTGTGTCTGTCTGTCTGTCTGTCTGTCTCTCTCTCTCTCTCTCTCTCTCTTTGGTGCTGGGATGGAACTCAGGGGCTTTCTACCTCCAAGCTATACCTCCTGCCCTATTTTTTTATTCTTTATTTTGATTTAGGGTCACACTGAGTTGCAGAGGGCCTCACTAAGTAGCTGAGGGTGTCCGCAAACTGTGATCCTCCTGTCTCAGCTTCCTGAATGCTGGGATGACAAGCGTTGCACCACCACACCTGGCTGCATTTTCCTGCTTAATAGATTAAATAAGGACAAAGCCTTTATTAGGAGTATTGCATTGTTTATGTTCTTCTGTGTTAGTCATTAGTTTTGTGGATTCTTTCTGCTATTTACTTTTTTTAGGAAACAAATACAACTAACATTGAGACCTCATTCATGGAAAACTTACCAGACTTCTTGATAGCATTGTTAATTCTGCAGATTCATCAGTGAATTGATGTGGAATTTTCTTTTTTTTATTAATTTTATGTGTTATAATGAATATAGTTTGTTCCTTTTTTATTTTGAATATGTACCTTGATATCACTTGGGCATTAGAAATTGAAACAAATGATTACATTTGAAAAGTATTTCTAGACCTCTTAGTTTGACCAGAATTACATTTTCTTCTTACCTTAAGGAAATATAGTTATTAAACTATTTATTTTCTGTTTGTTTATTTTTTATGTGCTGAAGATTTAGATTTAACCCAAGGGTGTCCTACCTTTGAGCTATATCCCCAGCCCTATTTTATTTTTTATTTTGTTTTTTAAAATTATTTTTATTTTTTATGATATTGGGATTGAACCTGGGGCATTCTACCTCTGAGCTATACTCCCAGCCCTATTTTATTTTTATTTATTTTTTTGGTGGTACTGGGGGGTGGAACCCAGGGGCTTTCTACCTCGGGGATATACTCTCAGACCTATTTTATATTTTATTTGGAAACAGGGTCTTACTAAATTGCTGAGCGCCTCACTAAGTAGCTGAGGCTGGCTTCGAACCTATGGGATCCTCCTTTCTCAACCTCCTAAGCGCTGAGATTACAAGCCTGTGCCACTGCGCCCGGCTCAATTTATTTTTATTTTGAAATAGGGTTTCACTAGCCTGATGAGTCTCACTACTTGCTGAGGCTGGCCTCGAACCTGTAGTCCTGTCTCATCCTCTCAGGTAATGAGATTACAAGCCTGTGTCACTACGTCTGGCTTATTTTTTAAATTTTTTTTTTTTTTTTTTGCGGATTTGGGGATGGAACCCAGGGGCATTTGACCTCCGAGCTACACCCCCTGCCCTACTTTTTATTCTTTATTTTGAAACTGGGTCTCACTGAGTTGCAGAGGACCTCACTAAGTAGCTGAGGCTGTTCGCAAACCGCTATCCTCCAGGTCTCAGCCTCCCGAATGCTGGGATTACAAGCGTGTGCCACCACGCCCGGCTTATATTTTTTTAATTTTAAAAGAGGGTAGTACTAAATTGCTGAGGCTGATCTTTAACCCTTAATCCTCTGGTATCAGCTTCCCATGTACTAGGATTATAGGTGTGTTCCATGCCTGGCTTTTTTTTTTTTTTTTCCTGGTACTGGTGATGGAGCCCAGGGGTATTTTACCAGTAACTGCATCCCTAGCTCTATTTTTTATATTTATTTATTTATGTATTTATGTATTTATTTATTTATTTATGGTGGTATTGGGGTTCCTGGAAACCCTTCTACCTCCGGGCTACAATCCCAGACCTATTTTTATTATTTTTATTTGGAAACAGGGTCTCTTAAGCCAGCGAGGCTGACATCGAACCTGTGCGATCCCTGTCTCCGCCTCCAAAGCGTGGGGTGCACCACCACGCCTGGCTATGTTTTAAATTTTTGTTTTGAAACAGGGTCTTGTTAGGTTGATTATGATAGTCACTACTTGCTTAGGCTGACTTTGAGCCTGTGTTCCTTCTATCTCAGCCTTCAGAGTATTGGAATTACTGGTGTGCGCCACCATGTTTGGCTGATCCTTTTGTTTTCTATTTTGGAATAGCGTCTTTCTAGATTGCTGAGGGTCTCACTAAGTTGCTGAGACTAGTCTTGAACCTTCCATCCTTCTGTGTTGGATTACAGCATGTGCCTGGCTGTGGAAATGTTTTTTTATCAGATTAATTTACTTGTGCTGCTTGTTTCTAGTATATTTAAAGAAATTTAATTTTGTTCCTGTTTCTTGGCATGCAATGCAGACTAAAAATAGACTAAGAAAGCATTCCAAGAGTACCTTTTCTTTCTTCCTTTCTTTTTTTTTTTTTTTCCAGTACTGGGGATGGAAAACAGGGCATTCGACCTCCGAGCTACACCCCCTCCCCAATTTTTTGTTCTTTATTTTGAAACAGGGTATCACTAAGTTGCATAGTGCCTCACTAAGTAGCTGAGGCTGTCCATGAACCATGGTTCTCCTGTCTCAGCCTCTCAAATACTGTGATTACAAGCATGCGCCACCACGCCCGGCTTCCTATTTTTTATTATTCCTTATTTATTTGTTTATATATATATATATTTTTTTTTTGGCGGGTCTGGGGATGGAACCCAGGGGCATTCAACCTCCGAGCTACACCCTGCCCTATATTTTATTCTTTATTTTGAAACTGGGTCTCACTGAGTTGCAGAGGGCCTCAATAAGTAACGGAGGATGTCTGCAAACCGTGATCCTCTCATCTTAGCCTCCCGGATGCTGGGATTACAAGCATGGACCACCACTCCCGACTCCTTATTCTTTATTTTGAAACAGGGTTTTACTGAGTCATAATTCCCCTGGGTTCCACCCCCAATATCCCCCCCCCAAAAAAAAAATATTTAATCTTGTTGAAGGGCTATGGTGGTTTTGTGTTTGGTTTTTTTGGGTACTGGAGATTGAACCCAGAAGCATTTTGCCTCCTAGCTACATTTATTTGTCAGCCTGATTTTTTTTTCTTCCCAGGTCTGGGGATGGAACCCAGGGGCATTTGACCTCTGAGTTACACCCCCTGCCCTATTTTTTGTTCTCTTTCTTTCTTCCTTTCTTCCTTTAGTTAGTTTTGGTGGTACTGGGGGTGGAACCCAGAGGCTTTTAACCTTCGGTTTATATTCCCAGACCTATATTTTAAAAATATTTTATTTGGAAACAGGGTCTCACTAAGTTGCTAAGAGCCTCACTACGTATCTGAAGCTGGCTTTGAACCTGTGCGGTCCTCCTGTCTCAGCCTCCCAAATGCTGGGATTACAAGCATGTGCCACCACGCCTGGCTTTATTCTTTATTTTTGAAAAAGGGTCTCACTGAGTTGCAAAGGACCTCACTATGTAGCTGAGGCTGTCAGTGAATTGCAATCATCTGATCATCTATCTGGTCATAGCCTCCTGAATGTTGGGATTATAAGTGTGCGCCACCACACCCAGCTTGATTTTCTTATTTGGAACAGTCTGACAAGGTTCCTGAGAACCTTGCCAAGTTGCCATGGCTGGTTTTGAACCTGCCATCCTCCTGTCTCAGCCTCCCAAATGCTGGGATTACAAGCATATGCCACTATGGCTGTGCTCTTTTTTTTTTTTTCCCCAGTACTGGGATGGAACCCGGAGGCCTTCTGTTTCTGGGCTGCACCCCTAGCCCTATTTTATTTTTTTGATTTGGAAGCAGGGTCTTTCTAAGTTGCTGAGAGCCTTGCTATATTTCTGAGACTGATCTTGAATCTGTGATCCTCCTGTCTTAGGCTTCCAAGTGCTGGCAATTACAGGCATGTGCCACTGCTGCCCGGCTTAGGCCTGGATTTTATTCTTTCTTTTTTTTTTCTCCTTTTTTCTTTTGTGGTACTAGAGATGGATTCCAAGGGCCTTCTACCTCAGAGTAACACCCCTAGCTCTATTTTTTACTCTTTATTTTGAAACAGGGTCTCACAGTGTTGCAAAGGGCCTCCCTTACTAAGTAGCTGAGGCTGGCCTTGAACCTTGATCCTCCTGTCTCAGCCTCCCAATGCTGCCCACCAAGCTCAGCTCTCCTATCATCACTTTTATGACTAGTCTGAGCCACCTCTGAGTTTTTTTCTATGTTTTCTTTATTTATTTATAAAGCTTCTAGAGTTGGGCGAGGTGTCACATGCTTATAATCCCAGTATTTGGGAGGCTGAGACAGGAGGATTGTGGTTTTTGAACAGTCTCAGCTACTTAGTGAGTCCCTCTGCAACTTAGACCTTGTTTCAAAAATAAAGAATAAAAAAATAGGGCTAGTGTTGTGGCTCAGAAGTAAAATTTGTCCCTGAGTTCCATCTCCGGTACCACAAAAAAATAAAAATAAATAAGTCTTCAAATAATTCTTTCTTTTTCTTCTGAGATGTGGTGAATAACCTACCTCCTCCTTCAGTCTCAGATTCTATAGATTCTTATCATATATAGAGTCTTTATCCTTCTAGACTTGAAACTTGCCAGGTTTGTCACTCTTACTTCTTCTCTTCGTCATCATTGTGTTAGATGAGTTGTTTGGCTGGCCTGCCTTCCTTCCCTGCTTCCTTCTTTCCTTCCGTCCTGGGGATCAATCTTAGGCCACTCATTCCTGGCTTCTGTAGTGAAATTCTCTTCTGGCTCAGCAGTGAAAACTAGGCACTGAATAGCAGTTGGGGCGCACTATGGCTTTGTGTAGGGCTAGAAGGATGTTGTCACGACCCTTTTTCTCATACTGTCTGGCATTTGTTTACCTTTTTGGCCTCAGTATCACATTCTCCTCTATCTTCTAAAAGTAGTGCTGGCTAATAGAAACATAATGTTCAGAAATGTGAGCCCCAAATTTTCTAGTAGCTTGAGGGGGAGATCTAGGGAATGAACTCAGGGTTTTGCACACACTAAGGCAGGTACCCTACTACTGAGCTATATTCCCAGCCCCCCTTTTTTATAGTGGGGATTAAATTCGGATACATTTTACCTCTTGAGTTGTAGTCCTGGTCCTATTTTATTTTTATTTATTTTTTAAACAGGGTCTCACTAAGTTGATGAGAGTTTCACATATTGCTGAGGCTGTCCTCCAGCCTGTGATCCTCCTGTCTCAGTCTCTCAAGTATTGAGATTACAGGTGTGTGTATGTGTGTGTGTGTGACCATGCCTGGCTTCCAATCTTATTTTTAAAATTTATTTTATTTTTGGGGGGTCTGGGATGGAACCCAAGGACATTTGACCTCTGAACTATACCTTCTGCCTTATTTTTTATTCTTTTTTTATTTGTGGTGGTACTGGGAATGGAACCCAGGGGTTTTTATACCTCTGGGCTATCCTCCCAGACCTATTTTATACTTTATTTGGAAACAGTGTCTCACTGAGTTGTTGAAAGCCTCACTAAGTTGCTGAGAGCCTCACTAAGTAGCTGAGGCTGGCTTTGGACCTGTGTAATTCTCCTGTCTCAGCCTCCGAAGCACTGGGATTACAAGCATGCGCCACCATCCCTGGCTTTATTTTTTATTTTGAAGCAGGATCTCACTAAGTTGGGGAGGTCCTCACTGAGCAGCTGAGGCTGTCCGTGAACTGTGATCCTCCAGTCTCAGCCTCCTGAATGCTGGGATTACAAGCATGCACCACCACGCCCAGCTTTTTTATTTTATTTTGAGAGGTTTTACTAAGTTGCCCAGGCAGGCTTTGAATTTAAAATTCCCCGCCATAGCCTTCCAAATAGCTGGGATTACTGTCATGCTAATATTTAATTAAACACAGTTTCAATATGAAGTTAGTATAGAATCAGTATTTATTTTATTTTTGTGGTGCTGAGATATGAATCAGAGCCTTGTATATATTATGCAAATGCATTTCAGCCCCAGCTCAATATAAAATTATTAATATAGTATTTTACTGGGTGCAGTGATGCACACCTATGATCCCATTCCAGTACCTGGGTGGCTGCAACAGAAGGACTGTAGGTTAGCTGGGCATGGTGGCGAATGCTTGTAATCCCAGCATTTGGGAAGCTGAGACAGGAGGAGTACAGTTTGCCAACAGCCTCAGCTACTACTTAGTGAGGCCCTTTGCAACTCATTTGAGACCCTGTTTTAAAATAAAGAATAGAACCCCCTGGGTTCTATCCCTGGTATCGCAAAAAAAAAAGAAGAAGAAAAAAAGAATTAAAGGATTGCAGGTTGAAGACAAGCCACAGCAACTTAGTGAGACCCTATTTTAAAATAAATAAAATAGGCTGGACGTGGTGGCTCACGCTTGTATCCCAGTACTTGGGAGGCTGAGACAGAAGGATTGCACAGATTGGAAGGCAGCCTCAGCTACTTTAGTGAGGCTCTCAGCAACTTAGTGAGACCCTGTTTCAAAATAAAATATAAAATAGGTCGGGGGTGTAGCCTGTAGGTAGAGACCCCTGGGTTCCATCTCCAGGACCACACAAATAAATAAATAAATAAATAAATAAATAAATTTTAAAAATAGGGCTCAGAATGTAGCTTGGATATAGAACACTCCTGGGTTCGATTCCCGTGACCACGCACAAAAAAATTAATACAGTGTTTTGCCCTTTATTGTACCAAATCTGAAATATGGCATGTCTTTTACATTTGTTCGCCACCACACCCAGCCTTTTTTTTTTTTTTTTTTTTTTTTTGCGGGTCTGGGGATGGAACCCAGAGGCATTTGACCTCCGAGCTATACCCCCTGCCCAATTTTTTATTATTTATTTTGAAACCAGGTCTCACTGAGTTGCAGAGGGCCTCACTAAGTAGCTGAGGCTATCCATGAACTGTGATCCTCCAGTGTCAGCTTCCCAAATGCTGGGATTACAAGTGTGCGCCACCATGCTCAGCACACCCATCTTACTTACAGCCTTTTGAAGATAGTTCCATAGCATGCTTTTCTAGGTGTGTCTTCCACTATGTTACCTTTCATTTTACTTTCCATTCTAAGCACATTGAACTTTTTTTTTGTGTGGTGCTGTGGATGGAACCTAGGGGCATTCTACTTCCAAACTATACCCTCAGCTTGATGTGTGTGTGTGTGTGTGGGGGGGGTGGGGATGGAACCCAGGGGCATTTGACCTCCAGGCTACACCCCCTGGCTTGTTTTTTATTCTTTATTTTGAAACAGAGTCTCACAAAGTTAGAGGGCCTCACTAAGTAGCTGAGGCTGTCTGTGAGCCACTATCCTCTGGTCTCAGCCTCCCAAATGCTGGGATTACAAGAGTGCACCACCTTGCCAGGTTTTATTTTTATTTTATTTTGAGACAGGGTACTTGCTGCGTTGCTGCCCTTGAACTTGAAATGCTCCAACCTTAGCCTCCTGAGTAGCTGATATTACAGATATGTACCACTGTACTTGACACCACAACATGTTTTATTTATATTATGTATGTGATGGGGTTTTTTTGGTGGAACTAGGGATGGAACCCAGAGGTATTCTACCTCCTACCTACACCCCCAGTTCTATTTTTTATTTTATTTTATTTTTTTTGTAGTACTGGGGTTCCTGGAAAACCTTCTACCTTCGGGCTACACTCCCAGACCTATTATATATATATATATGTATATATATATATATATATATATTTTATTTTTTTTGTGGTACTAGGGGTAGAATCCAGAGCTTTCTATCTCCGGGCTATACTCCCAGACCTTTTTTTAAATATATATTTTATTTGGAAACAGGGTCTCGCTAAGTTGCTGAAAGCCTCACTAAGTAGCCAAGGCTGGCTTCGAACACAAGCGATCCTCCTGTCTCAGCCTCCCAAGCGCGAGGATTACAAGCGTGCACCACCACGCCCGGCTCTTTAATATTTTTATTTGGAAATAGGGTCTCTTAAGCCAGCGCAGCTGGCTTTGAACCTGCACTCTCTGTTGCAAAGGGCCTAAGTAAGTAGCTAAGGGTCTCTTCAAACTGCAATCCTTCTGCCTCAGCTTCCCAAATGCTGGGATTACAAGCAAGTGCTACCATACCTAGCTTCTTTTTTTTCTTCTTTTTTTCTTTTTTTTCTCTTTTTGTGGTACTGGGAATGGGTGGAAAGCATGGGCTTTATACCTCGGGGCTACAGTTCCAGACCTATTTTATATTTTATTTGGAAACAGGGTCTTACTAAGTTGCTGAGAGCCTAACTAAGTAGCAGAGGCTGGCTTTGAACCAGATACTGGGATTACAAGTGTATGTCACCATGCCCAGCTGTGTGTGTGTGTGTTGTTTTTTCCCTCGGTACTGGGGATGGAATTTAGGACAATGTACCTCACAGCTACACCCCCAACCCTATTTTTTAGTCTTTATTTTATTTTATTTTTTTGCATTATTGGGGATGGAACCCAGGGGCATTCTACCTCTGAGCTACACCCCCAGCCCTATTTTTTATTCTTTATTTTGAAACCAGGTCTCACTGAGTTGTAAAGGGCCTCACTTTGGCGATCCTTCTCAGCCTCCCAAATGCCGGGATTACAAGTGTGCGCCACCACGCCCAGCTTTTTTTTTTTTTTAATATATATAATATTTGAAACAGGGTCTCACTGAGGTGAGAAGGGCTTCACTAAGTAGCTGAGGCTGTCCCCAATGGCGATCCTCCTCAGCTTCCCAAATGCTGGGATTATAAGTGTGTGCCACCACACCCAGTGGCCCAGCTGTGTGTTTTTTTTTTTTTTTTTTTTTGGTAGTACTCGGGGTGGAACCCTGAGGCTTTCTACCTCCGGGCTATACTCCCAGACCTATTTTATATTTTTTATTTGGAAACAGGGTCTCACTAAGTTGCTGAGAGCCTCACTCACTAAGTAGCTGAGGCTGGCTTTGAACCTGTGTGATCCTCCTGTCTCAGCCTCCCAAGCGCGGGGATTACAAGTGTGCACCACCACGCCCCGCTTCAGCTGTGTTTTTTAAATATAAACTAGGTGTAGTGGCACACTCCTGTAATTCCAGTACTTGGCAAGCTGAGACAGGAGAATCTCAAGTTTGAGACCATCCTTAGCAACTTTAGGGAGACCTACCTTGTTTGTTTGTTTATGGCAGTTGAACCCAGAAGCATTTTACCTTTGAGCTATACCCTCAGCCCTATTTTTTATTCTTTATTTTGAAGCAGAGCTTCACTGAATTTCCAAAGACCTCACTAAGTAGCTGAGGCTGCTTACAAACCTGTGATCCTCCTGTCTCAGCTTCCCAAGTGCTGGAATGACAAGCGTGTACCACCATGCCTGGCTTTTATTTTTATTTTGAAACAGGATCTCACTAGGTTGATGATAGTCTCACTTCTTGCCTGAGGTTGTCCTCAAACTTACAGTTCTCCTTGTCTCAGCTTCCCAAGTACTGGGATTACAAGTATGCCCCACACCTGGCTAGGGAGACCCTGTTTAAAAATGTAAAATTAAGTCGGCTGTGGTGACTGACACACACTTGTAATCCTAGTACTTGGGAGGCTGAGACAGGAGGATCACACAGGTTTGAGGCCAGCCTCAGCTACTTAGTGAGACCCTCTACAAGTTAGTAAGACCCTGTTTCAAAATAAGAAATAAAAAAAAAATAGGGCTTGGGGCATAGTGAAATATTGAAAATGGAGCTAGGGAGTCACAAAGAAGGTAAAATACCAGCCAGGTTATCAAAAGCTACTGCTTTATTTGGACCTGGCACCCTTGGGGAGTCTGCACGCCTTGAGGGAAGAGAACAATGAGCCTCCCAGCCTGTCTGGAGAGTTGTGTTGTCCCAATTGGCCGGCTGAGTCACGTGGTGGAGCAGAAGCACCAATGTTTTATAGGCATGCCGATTCTCTTGAGACATCTGTAGTCTTGTGACCTCTGGAGTGTGTCTCGCGATGTTTGGAGTCTTGTGACACCTGGAGTCTCTCGATATCTCTGCTTCTGGCTTCCAGGGTCAGCCTCTTGTCCCTGCTGAGGGGTCACGTGGTGGGAGGGGAGGAGGAACCCGACCTATCACATAGCTAGGAGGTAGAATGTCCCTGGGTTCAATCTCCCACCCACCCACCCACAGAAAGAGCCAGGCATTGTGGTGCATGCCTGTAATTCTAGTACTTAGGAGTCTGAGACAGGAGCATCACAGGCTCAAAGTCAGTCTCAGCAATTTAGTGTGGCATTATTTCAAAATAAAAATAAAGCCAGGTGTGGTGGTACGCGCTTTTAATCCCAGTGCTTGGGAGACAGACAGGAGGATCACAGGTTTGTGGCCAGCCTCAACTGCTTAGTGAGGCCTTCCACAACTTAGACCCTATTTCAAAGTAAAAAATAAAGCCGGGTGTGGTCCCAGCATTCGGGAGGCTGAGACTGGAGGATCACGGTTCGCGGACAGCCTCAGCTACTTAGTGAGGCCCTCTGCAACTCAGTGAGACCCGGTTTCAAAATAAAGAATAAAAAATAAGGAAGGGGGTGTAGCTCAGAGGTCAAATGCCCCTGAGTTCCATTCTCAGACCCGCAAAAAAAAAAAAAAAAAAAAACCAAAGTAAAAAATAAGTCAGGTGCAGTGTCATATGTTTGTAATATCAGTACTTGGGGGGCTGAGAGAGGAGGGTTGAAGGTTTGTGGACAGCCTCAGCTACTTATTGAGGCCCTCTGCAATTTAGTGAGAACTTATTTCAGAATAAAGAATAAGCTGGGCGTGGTGACACATGTTTGTAATCCCATTATTAGGGAGGCGGAGACAAGAGGATTGTGGTTTGCAGCCAGCCAGCCTTGGCTCCTTAGGCCCTTTGCAACTCAGTGAGACCCTGTTTCAAAATAAAATAGGGCTTTAGGTGTAGCCTGGAGGTAGAATGTTCCTGGATTCCATCTCCAGTACTGCAAAAAAAAAAGAAAAGAAAAGAAAAAAGAAAAAAAAGAAAGAAAGAATAAAAAAAAATAGGGCTGGGGTTGTAGCTTGGAAGTAGAATGTCCCTGGGTTCAATCTCTAGCACCCCCACTGTATGTATACACATATATGTAAATATTAATATTTATCTTTTTTTATTGTACTAGAGGTGGAACCGAGGGGCTTTTCTACCTCTGGGCTATACTCCCAGACCTATTTTATACTTTATTTGGAAACAGGGTCTCACTCAGTAGCTGAGGCTGACTTTGAACCTTGAGATCCTCCTGTCTCAGCCTCCCAGGTGCTGGTATTACAAGCGTGTGCCACCATGCCCGGATGTAAATATTAATATTTATATTGCATTTGTGTGTGTGGTGCCAGGGATCAAACCCAAGGCTGTTTAACATGCTAAATATGTGCTCTGCCACTGAGGTATGTCCCTAGCCATGTAGTGCAACTATTAAGTAATTTATATGCATAATAATGTAAGTTGAGTGCTAATATTTGTCCCATTTTACAGAAACTCAAGTAGATTAAGTAACTTAGCCAAGTCATAAACAAGTGAAGGAGTCGCGTGGGCTCGAGCCCCGTGAGTCCGGCTTGCTTCGGTTCCTGTTTGTCACTTGCTATGCTTCCTTCTCTGTCCCCTGATGCTGTCCCTTTGAGCCCTAAGTCAGGTGCTACTCCTGCTTCCAGGCTCTTGGATTCCGCTGTCAGAATTGACTGTGATGCTTAGTATACTTGTCGCTGCCCCTACTTTGAGAGCACCTTTATGCCTATTCTGCCATTTAGATAGTCTTTGTGATAGAGCAGGTACTAGAGTCAGGACTTGGTGAGGTTTAAGTGACTTATGTCACAATGAGTCAACAGAGTATATATCTGAATTTGTTTGATCTTTTTTTTCCCCTTTTTGTGGTACAGAGGATGGTACTCAAGGGTATTCTACCTTCGAGCTTCACCCCCAGCCCTATTTTATTGTTTTATTTTGAAATAGGGTCTCACTGAGTTGTGAAGGATCCCTGTCCTATAATCCAAAATCCTATAATTTGGTGTGTTTAAATTCCTGTTCTAAGCTGGGTATGGTGCCGCATGCTTGTAATCCCAGCATTCGGGAGGCTGAGACCGGAGGATCGCGGTTTGCGGACAGCCTCAGCTACTTAGGCCCTCTGCAACTAGTGAGACCCTGTTTCAAAATAAAGAATAAAAAATAGGGCAGGTGGTATAGCTTGGAGGTCAAATGCCCCTGGGTTCTGTCCCCAGACACCCCCCCCCAAAAAAAAAATTCCTGTTCTAGCCGGGTGTGGTGGCACAGACTTGTAATACCAGCATTTGAGAGGCTGAGACAGGAGAATAAGGGAGGCTGACCCTTAGCTACTTAGTGAGGCACTCTGTAGCTTATTGAGACCCTGTTTCAAAAAATAAAGAATAAGCCGGGCATGGTGGCCCACGCTTGTAATCCCTGCGCTTGGGAGGCAGAGACGGGAGGATCGCGCAGGTTCGAAGCCAGCCGCGTGCGCTGGCTTAGGAGACCCTGTTTCCAAATAAAAATGTAAAAATAGGTCTGGGAGTGTAGCCCGGAGGTAGAAGGGCTTCCAGGAACCCTAGTACCACCAAAAAAAAAAAAAAAAAAAAAAAAAGAATAAAAATTGGGCAGGGGCTGTAGCTCAGAGGTCGAATGCCCCTGGGTTCCATCCCCAGACCTGCAAAAAAAAAAAAAAAAAAAAAAAAAATCCCTGTTCTACATGGGTATTGCTTTGCTCCATAGCACTTTATTGCGTCTTTTTTATAAAATTTTTATGGTACTGGGAATTTTTTTTCAGAACACCAGTTACTTTATTGTCACCAAAAATCTATCTTTTCATTTTGAGAGAAAACAAAGAACTTTAGATAAAGTGCCTTGTAGAGTGATTGCAGGAGGTTCTCACTGAACTGTAGCCATGAGCTAAATTTCAAGCACCTGGCAGCCTCCATCCCCTGCACCTCATACCTTACTTGAGTTATGGGCCAGATGGATAAAGACAGACAGGCAGGACAGCGGTGGCTCTAAGGACAGTGGCTGGGAAGCGGGTAGCGTGCCTTCCGAGGCCTGCTTCCCCTCGTCCTTATGGCACTCTCCTGACAGGAAAAAGAGCCTCATCCTAGTACTTGGATACAGCCTCTGAGGCACAGTGTGGAGGTGCGGTCGCACAGGGCACTTGAAAAGTGCCAGAGCAGGGCCTCTCTTTAGCCCACGGGAAGAAGAGCTTGACTGACGCCTCAGCACCGGGCACAGGTCTCCATCGGGTTGGTCTGGCGCATGAGGACCAGCTGGTCAGCCAGGTACCCAGGAGGCCCCCAGCACAGATTGGCGAAGGAAGACATCCTCTTCCTTCACTCGCAGAGCGGTCTTCTCCATCCAAGATACCTGTATGCAGGGACAGCCACCCCTTACAGTATGCGATGGAGTGCGGGGCCTGTGCCCCCTCCGAGCTCGCCAGCTTGTCCCCCTTGCCTTCACACAGACTGCGGAGGTGTGCAGGAGCCAGGTGCCCGGTAGCTCCTGGCTCCAGGACAGTGCCTGTGGCTGCACAAGGATGTTGCCACCTTGCGCAGCCCCAACCCAATTGCGTGGTACTGGGAATTTGAACCAGGGGTTTTCTACATCTGAGCTAAACCTAGCCAGATTATATTTTTATTTTGAAACAGGTTCTTGCTAAGTTAGTTGCTCAGGCTGGTCTTGATCCTTCAATCCTCCTGCCTCAGCCTCCCGAGTACTTACTGCTTCATTTTGCCGCTTACAGTGCACTGTATGATTGTAAACGTGACTATTTCCAGGCTGGGCATGGTGGTGCACGCTTGAAATCCCAGCATTTGGGAGGTTGAGACAGGCAGTGGAGGTTCCCGGAGAGCCTCAGCTTCTTTCTCCTCCTCCTCCTCCTCCTCCTCCTCCTCCTCCTCCTCCTCCTCCTCCTCCTCCTCCTCCTCTTCTTCTTCTTCTTCTTCTTCTTCTTCTTCTTCTTTCTCTCTCTCTCTCTCTCTCTCCTCTCTCTCTCCTCTCTCTCTCTCTCTCTCTTTTGGTACTGGGGATTGAACCCAGGTGCATTTTACCTTCGAGGAGGAGACTTCGCTTCTTAGTGAGGTTCTTTGCAACTCAGACCCTGTAAAAAGAAAAGGATAGCCGGGCGTGGTGGCGCTCACTTGTAAAAGGGCTTCCAGGAACCCCAGTACCACCAAAAAAGAAAAAAAGAAAAGGATAAAAAGTAGGGCTGGGGTTGTCTTCAGTAGACTGCAGACTTCTTGAGGAGTAGATCATTCCTTGTTTATTTGTTATTTATTGTGGTACTGGCGATTGAACACCAGGGTGTTCTAACTATGAGCCACACTCCTCTCTCTATTTTATTTTTATTTTGAAACAAGGTTTTGTTTAATTGCTGAGGCCAGCCTCCAACCTGCAATCTTCCTGTCTTAGCCTCCCAAGTTCCAAGATTATAGGCATGTGCCACTGTGCACAGCCCTCATTTATTTTTGTTTTCTAGTTTTGGAACATTGACTTGTTTGTGATAGAATTAAACTGCATACTGTTTTACAACAAATAATAATAATTTTTTTTGTACTGGGATTGAACCCAGATGCCCTATTTTATTTTTTATTTCAAAATAGGGTCTTGCTTAATTGCTGAAACAGCCTCAAACCTACAGTCCTCTTGTCTCAGCCTCGTTGGGATTATAGGCATGTGTCACCACATCTTGCTAAACATTTCTTTAAGTAGCTATTTGTGTCAAGTACTACTTTTTGAGAGTGTTAGGGTAGTATCAGGTACTTCTCTCTGACTCTATATAATAAGAAAGATAAACAAATGATCAGTGCATAGTGTTGCTAGGTGCCAGGAGAGGGCCGTCCAGGATGTTGGCAAGCGCAGAAAGAGCAGCATGTACCTCTGGAGCCATTGATGGTTCACAAAGGAGTAGCAGTTGGAAGAGGGCAGAGTTCAGGTAGATGAAGTGGAAACGAAAGAATATACAAGCAGAAAAAATACTATGGACAGTTTAGTGCCTGGCCTCATCTGCCTTGAGCTACTCCCCAGCCCTATTTCGTTTGTTTGTTTATTTGTTTGTTTGTTTTGTGGTACTGGGGATAGAACCCAGGGGCATTCTACCTCCAAGCTACACCCCCAAGCCCTATTTTTTTTATTCTTTATTTTTTGAAATAAGGTCTCATTGAGTTGCAAAGGTGCAAAGGGCCTCACTACGTAGTAGCTGAGGCTGACTGTGAACTGCGATCTGCTCTCAGCCGCTCAAATGCTGGGATTACAAATGTGCGCCACCATGCCTGGCTCCTATTTTATTTCTTTATTTTTCTGTGTCACTGGAGATTGAATCCAGGGCCATTCTACTTCTGAGCTAGACCTGCAGCCCTACTTTACTTCTTATTTATTTATTTATTTTTGAGATACTGGAGCTTGAACCCAGGGCCTCTTAGCTACATCCCCTACCCTATTTTCTTGTTCTTTATTTTGAAACAGGGTTTCACTAAGTTGTAGAGGGCCTCACTAAGTAGCTGAGGCGGGCTATGAACCTTTGATCCTCTTGTCTCAGCCTCCCAAGTACTGGGTTTACAAGCATGGGCTACCATGTCTGACTATTTATTTGTTTGTTTGTTTGTTTATTTATTTATTTAGTTTTGTGCTGGGGATGGAACCCAGAGGCTTCCTACCTCCAGGATACACTCCCAGACCTATTTTTACTTTATTTGGATACAGGGTCTCACTAAGTGGCTGAGGCTGGCTTCGAACCTGTGCAATCCTCCTGTCTCAGCCTCCCAAGTACTGGGATTATAAGGGTGCGCCACCACCCCAGCTTTATTCTTTATTTTGAGACAGTGTCTCACTAAGTTTTGGTGGGCATCACTGAGTAGCTGAGGCTGGCTGTGAACATGGAAACTTTTGCATTCCTCTTGTCTCAGCCTCCCAAGTACTGGGTTTACAAGCATGGGCTACCATGCCTGACTATTTATTTGTTTGTTTGTTTGTTTATTTATTTATTTAGTTTTGTGCTGGGGATGGAACCCAGAGGCTTCCTACCTCCAGGATACACTCCCAGACCTATTTTTACTTTATTTGGATACAGGGTCTCACTAAGTGGCTGAGGCTGGCTTCGAACCTGTGCAATCCTCCTGTCTCAGCCTCCCAAGTACTGGGATTATAAGGGTGCACCACCACCCCAGCTTTATTCTTTATTTTGAGACAGTGTCTCACTAAGTTTTGGTGGGCATCACTGAGTAGCTGAGGCTGGCTGTGAACATGGAAACTTTTGCATTCCTCTTGTCTCAGCCTTCCAAGTACTGGGATCACACGTATGTTCCACCATGCCCTGCTGAGGATTTGTGTGTTTGTGTGGTATGCTTTGGATGGGACTCAAGGGACCTTCTACCCTTGGGTATACCTCAGAACTATTTTTGTGTGTGTGGTACCAGGGATGGAACCTAGGGCATTGGCTACACCCCCAGCCCTATTTTTTAGGTTTTTTTTTAGTTTTGTTTTTTTTTTTTTTTTTTTTTTGTGTGGGTCTGGGGGTGGAACCCAGGGGCATTTGACCTCCGAGCTACACCCCCTGCCCTATTTTTTATTCTTTATTTTGAAACCGGGTCTCACTGAGTTGCGGAGGGCCTCACTAAGTAGCTGAGGCTGTCCCCGAACCGGGATCCTCTGGTCTCAGCCTCCCGAATGCTGGGATTACAAGCGTGCGCCACCACGCCCGGCTTTAGTTTTTTATTTTTGAAACAAGGTCTCCAAGGTCTCACTGAGTTGCAAAGGACCTTGCTAAGTAGCTGAGGCTGTCCATGATTCTTCGGTCTCAGCCTTCCAAATGCTGGGATTACAAGCGTGCGCCACCACACTCCTAAGCCACACGGCTTTTTATATTATATTCTGTATGGAAACAGGGTCTTACTAAATTGCTGAGAGCCCTACTAAGCTGCTGAGGCTGGCTTTGAACTCACAATCCTCCTGTCTCAGCCTCCTAAGTACTGGGATTACAAGTGTGTCCCACCATCCCTGGCTCGAGGAAGTGAATTAGAATATTACCAATATTAAAATCAAGGGCCAAGTGCAAAAAAGCACAGGGACTAATATTTAGGAAGGCTAAGTATATTTTCTTATAGAAAGTAAACTGCTGATTCTGGGGTTAGAGTTGTTTTTTTTTTTTTTTTTTTTTTTCCGGTACTGAGGATGGACCCAGAAACATTTTGTGTCCAAGGTACAATCCCAGCCCTATTTTTTTATCCTTTGTTTTTTTGTTTGTTTGTTTGTTTGCTTGCTCTTTGGTGGTACTGGGGGTGGAACCCAGGGGCTTTTCTACCTCTGGGCTATCCTCCCAGACCTATTTTATACTTTATTTGGAAACAGGGTCTCATTAAGTTGCTGAGAGCCTCACTAAGTACCTGAGGCTGGCTTCGAACCTTTTCGATCCACCTTTCTCAGACTCCTAAGCCACACCTGGCTTTTTATTCTTTATTTTGAAACAGGGTCTCACTGTAGCTGAGCGTGTCTGCAAACCCGGATCCTCCTGTCTCAGCCTCCCAAATGCTGGGATTACAAGTGTGCACCACCATGCCTGTTTCTCTCATATTTTTGAAGTGCATATAGAATATTTATTTATTTAGTATTAGGGAATGCATCCACAGGCAATCTCCTTCCAAGCTGCACTCCAGCCTATTTATTTATTTATTTATTTATTTATTTATTTATTTATTGCAGTACTGAGGATGGAGCCTAGGGGCATTCTACCTCTGAGCCACACCCCTAGCCCTATTTTTTATTCTTTTTTTTTTTTTTTGGTGGTACTGGGGTTCCTGGAAGCCCTTCTACCTCTGGGCTATACTCCCAGACCTATTTTTATATTTTTATTTAGAAACAGGGTCTCCTAAGCCAGCGCGCGCCGCTGGCTTCGAACCTGCGCGATCCTCCTGTCTCCGCCTCCCAAGCACCACCACGCCCGGCGTTTTATTCTTTATTTTGAAACAGGGTCTCACTGAACTGCAAAGGGCCTCACTAAGTAGTAGCTGAGGTTGTCTTGAGAACCTTGATCCTCCTGTCTCAGCCTCCCAAATGCTGGGATTATAAACATGTACCACCACATCCGGCTATTTTTTGTTTTAAAACCAGATCTCCTGCGGGGCATGGTGGTGTATACTTGTAATCCTAGCGCTTGGGATGTGGAGATAGGAGGATCTTGCAGGTTTGAAGCCAGCCTCGCTGTGGACCCTGTTTCCAAATAAAAAATATAAAAATAGGTCTGGGAGTGTAGCCCAGAGAAGGGTTCTATCCCCTGTACCACCAAAAAAATAAATAAAACCCCCCCAAAAAAACAGGGCTCTGTGAATTGCTGAGGCTGTCACCATGTTGCTGAGGCTGGCCTTGAACCTGCAATCCTCTTATCACAGCCTTCCAAATACTGGGATTATCCAGGGGAGTTGGCACACCATTTGGGAGGCGGAGACTTTAGGATCACAGTTCATGACAGCCTTGGCTACTTATTAGTGAGGCCCTCAGCAACTTAGTAAGATTTGTTTCAAAAATAAAGAATAAAAAATAGGGCTGGGGTGTAGCTTGGAGGTAGAGTGCCCCCTGGTTCTATCCCCAGTACCACAAAAAAACCAAAAACCAAAAAACTGAGTACTGGGATTACAAGTGTGTACCACCTAGTCAGAGTTGTTGTTCTTTTTTTTTTTTTTTTTTTTTTTTTGCGGGTCTGGAGATGGAACCCAGGGCATGCGACCTCCAAGCCAAACCCCCTACCCTTTTTTTAATTTTTTACTTTGAAAAAGGGTCTCACTAATTTGCAGAGGTGCTCACTAAGTAGCTGAGGCTTTCCGCGAACTGCAATCCTCTTGTCTCAGCCTCCCGAATACTGGGACAGAGTTCTTTTTTAAAATTGGAGATGGGGGCGGGATGTGTGTCAGTGGCAAAACGCCTGCTTTGTAGGTGTGGAGCTCTGGGTTTGATCCCTGGTTCCAAAAAGACCCCCCAAAAAATAAACATATAGCCGAGCATGGTGGTGCATGCTTGCAATCCCAGCATTCGGGAGGCTGAGACAGGAGGATCGCAATTCGTGGACAGCCTCAGCTACTTAGGCCCTCTGCAACTTAGTGAGACCCTTTTTCAAAGTAAAGGATAAAAAATAGGGCAGGGGGTGTGGCTCCAATGTCGAATGTCCCATGTTCCATTTCCAGACCCGCCAAAAAAAAAAAAAAAGAATGCTGTATAAATGACATCATAGCATGTCTGGAATAGGGTTTTTTCCACTCAGTATAAATTCCTTGGAATTAATCTGAGTTGTGTGGCAGTACTTCATTTCTTTTTATTGCTGGGTAGTATTCCATGATACGGATATTGCACAATTCCATGAACATAAGTTTTTATTGCCCAGAGTACAATTCCTGTATTATATGGTAAGTACATGGTTTATAGTTTAATTTAAAATTATTATATATAAACCTTTTATTGATAATATCTCTTTTTTTGGGTGAAAAGCATCATTTATAGTTCCTTGGAAAGCTGTCTCTCCTGGAACTCATTTTCTGTGTAGCCAGGGAACTTATATTTGGGAAAATAATTGTACTGTTATGCATTATGAATTGTATTTGAAAGTTGACAGAATTGTAAGCCCAGAATCAGCAGTTTACTTTCTATTAGAAAATATACTTAGCCTTTCTAAATATTAGTCCTTGTGCTTTTTTGCACTTGGCCCTTGATTTTAATATTGGTAGAAAAGTTTGCACTTTATTTTCTTTCCTTTCAGCGGCTATGTGACTATGTGTGTGACCTTCTCTTGGAAGAGTCAAATGTCCAACCAGTATCAACACCAGTAACAGTGTGTGGAGACATACATGGACAGGTAAAACTCCTAAATTATTTTTATGTTTTGTACTGCTCATGGTCCAGTTGTGTTTTTACTTGTGCTGCAAAATTAAAACTCCAAACCAGAAAACAAAATAAACAGAACAACAACAACAACAAAAGAAAAACTGGTTGGGCTGGGCAGGGTGGCGCACGTTTGTAATCCCAGCATTCCGGAGGCTGAGACCAGAGGATGGTGGTTCTGGACAGCCTCAGCTACTTAGTGAGGCTCTTTGCAACTCAGTGAGACTCTGCTTCAAAATAAATAATAAGAAATGGGGCAGGAGGTGTAGCTCGGAGGTGTGATGCCTCTGGGTTTCATCCCCAGACTCGCAAAACAAAAAACAAACAAACAAAAAAACCGGGCGTGGTGGCGCACACGCTTGAAATTCCCTGTGCTTGGGAGGCAGAGACAGGAGGATCTCGCAGGTTTGAAGCCAGCCTTGCTGGCTTAAGAGACCCTGTTTCCAAATAAAAAGTATAAAATAGGTCTGGGAGTGTAGCCCTGAGGTAGAAGGGTTTCCAGGAACCCCAGTACCACACACACAAAAAAAAAAACCCCAAAAAACTGGTTGGTAAATTTCCCCAATCTCTAATTCCTGATTTACTGTTTTGGTGAATAAAAGCAGTGATGAAATTAATAATGGAGTTTGTTAAAATTACACTTAAAATTTAAGCCGGGCGTGGTGGCGCATGCTTGTAATCCCAGCATTTGGGAGGCTAATACCAGAGGATCGAGGTTTGCGGACAGCCTCAGCTACTTAGTGAGGCCCTCTGCAACTCAGTGAGACCCTGTTTCAAAATAAAGAATAAAAAGTTGGGCAAGGGTGTAGCTTGGCGGTCAAATGCCCCTGGGTTCCATCCCCAGACCCGCAAAAAAAAAAAAAAAAAAAAAAAAATTAAAATTGAATAGGATGCTATGTAATTATGCTATGGAGTGGCCGAGATACTTGGTGGGGTTGGGAGGTATAAAATACAAATAGAAACTGCTCATAGTAATTATGATAAACAGGAAATGTTTTGGTTTTAGGCACTCTTCCAATTCATTCTGTTTATTTCTGTTTATTTTACTACTGTACTACTACTACTGCTGTTGTTGTTATTGTTGTTGTTGTTGTTGTTGTTATTATTATTATTATTATTATTATTATTATTATTATTTTGGCAGTAATGGGGATGGAACCCAGGGGCATTCTACCTCCAAGCTACACCACCAGCTCTATTTTTTTTTTTTTTTAATTTAAGTAGGGTTGGACTGAGTTACAAAGGGCCTCCCTAAGTAGCTGAGGTAGTCCCAAACCACCTCCTCTGGTCTCTGCCTCCCGAATGCAGGGATTACAAGCATGCACCACTACACCTGGCTCCTGCCGTGTTTTTTATTCTTTATTTTGTAATAGGGTCTCACTGAGTTGCAAAGGGCCTCACTTAAGTAGCTTAGGCTATCTGTGAACAACCATCCTCCTGTCTCAGCCTTCCAAGTACTGACTGGGATTCCAAGTGTGCGCTACCACGCCTGGCCTAATATTATATATTATTGAAATTTTGTCATTTCTATAGTGGGCATGAGAATAGCAGAGGTTCATTGTGCACAATTTCTCAAGAAATTACTGATATAATGAGATGAGGATTTAATTTACTCTTTTTCATTTGCTGGGATTTTGTTTATAAGAATTTCAAAACAGTGACAGGAGGGGCACAACTCAGTGTTAGACTCTACTGTTGGTGTTTAGTTGAAAACCTTATGTTTTTGTTTTGTTTTGTTTTTTCAGTACTAGGGATGGAACCCAGGGACATTCTATCTCCGAGCTATACCCCCAGCCCTATTTTTTATTCTGTTTTGAAAGAGGGTCTCACTGAGTTGCAGAGGGCCTCACTAAGTAGTTGAGGCTGTCTGCGAACTGCAATCGTCCTGTCTCAGCCTCCCAAATGCTGGGATTACAAGCGTGCGCCACCAAGCCCAGCACCTTATGTATATTTTTGAATTTTTTTCTACTGGGAAATAAAAACTGAACAGATCATTCATAGCCATGAACACAATGTAATTGTGTCTCTAAGATCTAGAATACATTATGAACAGTATAGTATTTATAAGTGCCAAATGGCTTGAGTGTGGTGGCACACACTTGTAATCCTAGTACTTGGGAGTCTGAGAAAGGAGGATCGCAATTTCTCAGCCAGCTTCAGCTACTTAGAGAGGCCCTCTGCAACCTAGTGAGAACCTGTTTCAAAATAAGGAATAAAAAATAAGACTGGGGTGTAGCTTGGAGGTAGAATGCCCCTGGGTTTCATCCTTAGTACTGTTAAAAAAAAAAAAAAAGTGCCAAATGGACTTAGTCTCTGTGTACTCCTCTCCTCCCCTTAAATATGACTGTGTAAAGGAGCAGAAAAGTATCTCAACTGGCCCTGATTAGAGACTGCTCCATAAATAAAGTGCTATTTTGTCTACTTACAAAGCTGTTTCCTTTTTGCTTTTTCAAGCTCTTTTTCTGGATGGTAAGGTTATAATAAATCTGACATCTGCATGTCATCAGCTGCTAAACAGAAGCCTCATTATGTCCTCTTTGATTTGTTCAAATTAAGGTTCTCTAGCCGGAAGCTGGGCGTGGTGGCACACACTTATAATTCCAGCATTCAGAAGGCTGAGACCTGGAGGATCGTGGTTCGCGGACAGCCTCAGCTACTTAGTGAGGCCCTCTGCAACTCAGTGAGACCTGGTTTCAAAATAAAGAATAAAAAACAGGGCCGGGGGTGTAGCTCCGAAGTCAAAAGCCCTGGGTTCCACCCCCAGATCCGCAAAACAAAACAAAACAAAAGTTCTCTAGCCAGGCCTGGTGGCGCATGCTTGTAATCCCCGTGCTTGGTTTGTAATCCCCGTGCTTGGGAAGCGGAGACAGGAGGATTGCTCAGGTTCGAAGCCAGCCACACTGGTTTAAGAGACCCTGTTTCCAAATAAAAAAAATATAAAAATAGGTCTTGGAGTGTAGACCCGGAGGTAGAAGGGCTTCCAGGAACCCCAGAACCACACACACACGTGCAAACACACAGTTCTCTAGAGCAAACTTTAGGAATGAATTTCTTGAAGTTTCCATGTAATTTCTCTCCAAAAGTGTAATAAACATTTTGTATTTTGTTAATATAAGTGGTACCTTGATACATTTCTGGGGTTTTTTTGTTTTTTTGTTTTGTTTTTTTTTTTTGTTTTTGGTGGTACTGGGGTTCCTGGAAGCCCTTCTACTTCCCGGCTACACTCCCAGACCTATTTTATACTTTTTATTTTTGGAAACAGGGTCTCTTAAGGCAGCACGGCTGGCTCGAACACGCGCGATCCTCCTGTCTCTGCCTCCCAAGCGTGGGGATTACAAGCGTGTGCCACCACGCCCGGCTTATCCTTTATTTTGAAGCAGGGTCTCACTGAGTTTCAAAGGGCCTCACTAAGTAGCTGAGGTTGTCTTTGACTGTGATTTTTGTCTCAGCCGCCCAAATGCTAGGATTACAAGCATGCACCACCACACCTGGTTAACAATGTACTTTTTATATATTTTATGTCATATTGTTTCAAGGATCCTACAAGATATGATTATTTTTAGAGATCTTTGAAGAACTGAAGAATTAGCATAAACTCATTTGCATATTAAAAAAATTTTTTTTGTGGTACTGGGGTTCCTGGAAGCCCTTCTACTTCCCGGCTACACTCCCAGACCTATTTTTTATATTTTTTACTTGGAAACAGGGTCTCTTAAGCCAGCACAGCTGGCTTTGAACTTGAGTGATCCTCCTGTCTCTGCCTCCCAAGCCGGGGATTACAAGTGTGCGCCACCATGCCTGGCTTTGCACATATAATTTTTTTTTTTTTTTGTGGTACTGGGGTTTCTGGAAACCCTTCTACTTCCGGGTTACACTCCCAGACCTATTTTTATACTTTATTTGGAAACAGGGTCTCTTGCCGGGCGTGGTGGCGCACGCTTGTAATCCCCACACTTGGGAGGCAGAGACAGGAGGATCACGCAGGTTCGAAGCCAGCCATGCTGGCTTAAGAGACCCTGTTTCCAAAAAAAAAAAAAAAAGGTCTGGGAGTGTAGCCCGGCTTCCAGGAACCCCAGTACCAGCAAAAAAAAAAAAAGGAAACAGGGTCTTTTAAGATAGTGTGGCTGGCTTCGAACTTGCACAATCCTCCTGTCTTTGCCTCCCAAGCACGGGGATTACAGCATGCGCCACCACGCCCGGCTGCACATATAATTTTGACTACTCAAGATTGATGAACATTTTTCTCTCATATATATATATATATATATATATATATATATATATATATATACATACATACATACACACACATATATATACACACACACACATATATACATATATATATATATTTTTTATTTTATTTTTATTTTTATTTTTTGCGGTTCTGGGGATGGAACCGAGGGGCATTTGACCTCCAAGCTACACCTACTGCCCA
The DNA here is from genome assembly GCF_963383645.1 of Muscardinus avellanarius. Classification (NCBI taxonomy): domain Eukaryota; kingdom Metazoa; phylum Chordata; class Mammalia; order Rodentia; family Gliridae; genus Muscardinus; species Muscardinus avellanarius. Next base: position 11,092,959 of record NC_137799.1, read on the forward strand.
ATTTTTTATTCTTTATTTTGAAACCGGGTCTCACTGAGTTTTAGAGGGCCTAACTAAATAGCTGAGGCTGTCCGCGAACTGCGATCCTCCGGTCTCAGCCTCCTGAATGCTGGGATTACAAGATGTGCCACCACGCCTGGCTTTCTCTCTTATATTTAACCCCTATAAATAATTGCTAATCACCTGGGACTTGAGCTTTCAAACAGCTGAAGACTGATTGAATCAAATGTAAGGTACGGCCTTTGGGACTTGTACACTTCACTTGTCTTCCCTTTGGGCCCAGTTCCGACAGTTTGGGATCAAGTCATGCATGTGAGTGAACATGTCGGCCAGTATGTAGTTTTGAGGAGTATTGAAACTGTACAAACTTAGGTGAATGGACTTAGCTTGGCTTTGGCTGCATACTCGCTATCTTAAGAAGCCATTTTAGGCAGCACACAAATTCCTGAAAGTGGTTTACAGACCATTTGCAGGAGGTAAAGCTGAGGCCTTGGCATGAAGTGAGGTTGATGCTGGATTTGGCTGGTTTTCACTGTATTCATTTTGTGTTTATGTGCTACTGGGGATTGAACCCAGGAACATTTGACTTCTGAACTGTGACCAAGTTACTGAAGGCCATTACTAAGTTGCTGAGGCTGGCCTCGAACTCATGAGCCTTCTGTCTGAGCCTTCCAAATACTGTGATTACTGGCGTGTATCACCACACTTGGCTGAAATGTACAGTTACTCTTTACTGGTTATTGAAAAGATGTGGTCGTGAAGCCTGAAGGCACATATCTCTAATAATAGCAAGTAGGAAGGTAGCTCTGCTCTGTATGACTCTGTGAAAAGTCATATGTTTGTTTTTCTGAGAAGAAATTAAAAATTCTTACCTATTTCCATATGTTCTGTCTCATTCAAATGGATGCTGAACATGGACAGAATGATTAGATTTGCTTATCAAGAAGTTAGATAATGATAAATTATTTCAAAATTCTCAGCTATGTGGGAAGATATGTGAAATAAAAATTGTGGGGGAGCCTGTAACACTATCTAGGAATGACTATATCAATTGTGTGCTTTGTTTAGTGTGTGTTTTATCAGTCTTGGGAACTATGTGCTTCATGGTTTTGCTTATGCTTTTTTCTCTTACAAATATAACGATTTGGAGTCCTCTTAATACTTGTTATTTATACATTTTACTCTCAGTTTATTGTTTTACTCCTTATGAGGAATGTGTAATCAGCATATGTCACATTTCTTTTATAGTTTTATGACCTTTGTGAACTATTCAGAACTGGAGGTCAGGTTCCTGACACCAACTACATATTTATGGTATGTAAACACCAGTGTTATCAATTGCTTATTTATTTATTTATTTTTATTTTATTTTATTATTATTTTTTTTTTGTTTTTTTTGTTTTTTTTTTGGTGGTACTGGGGGTGGAACCCAGAGGCTTTCTACCTCTGGGCTATACTCTCAGACCTATTTTATATTTTATTTGGAAATAGGGTGTCACCAAGTTGCTGAGAACTTAAGTAGCTGAGGCTGGCTTTGAACCTGTGCGATCCTCCTGTCTCAGCCTCCCAAGCGCGGGGATTATAAGCGTGCGCCACTACACCCAGCTCAATTGCTTATTTAAAATAGAAAGGCTGTGAGTTATTATATGTAAATTGAATAATAATTTCATTGCCATATAACAGTTACCTTTTTTTTTTTTTTTTGGCAGTACTGGGGTTGGAATCAAGGGGCATTCTTGCCCCCCTTAGCCCTATTTTTTATTCTCTCTCTCTCTCTCTCTCTCTCTCTCTCTCTCTCTCTCTCTCTTTTTTTTGTGGTACTGGAGATGGAACCCAGGGGCCTTCTACCTCCGGGCTATGCTCCCAGACCTATTTTATATTTTTATTTGGAAATGGGGTCTCAAACCTACGTTGTCCTCCTGTTTCAGCCTCCCAAGTGTGGGGATTACAGGCGTGCGCCACCATGCCTGGCTTTATTCTATGTTTTGAAACAGGGTCTCACTGAGCTGCAAAGGGCCTCACTAAGTAGTAGCTGAGGCTGTCTGCCAACCACAATCCTCCTGTCTCAGCTTCCCAAATGCTGGGATTACAAGTGTGTACCACAGAAAAAAATAAAATAAAAAATAAATTTTGAAACAGAGTCTTCTTGCTAAATTAACTGAGAGTCTCACTATGTTTATTTAGAGGTACTGGGATTGAACCCAGAGGCTACATACCTGAGCTTTTTATTTATGTTACTAAAGGTTGAAATTTGTTAGAAGAGCAGTTTTCAAATAATTTAATTTGTAACTCTACATCGTTACTTAAGGTTGTGCCTTTGAGTTTTTATACTTTGATACAATTTTTAAAAGGCCTTTGTAGCTATTGTATTATTTGTAACTGTAATTTATTACTTTACAGGGTGATTTTGTAGACAGAGGTTACTATAGTTTGGAGACCTTCACTTACCTTCTTGCACTAAAGGCTAAATGGCCTGATCGTATTACACTTTTACGAGGAAATCATGAAAGTAGACAAATAACACAGGTGTATGGATTTTATGGTAAGACCCCCCCCTCCTTCTCTCTCTCTCTCTCTCTCTCTCTCTCTCTCTCTCTCTCTCTCTCTCTCTCTCTCTCCTTCTCTTCTCTTCTCCTCTCCTCTCCTCCCTTCCCTTCTCCTCTCCTCTCCTCTCCTCTCCTCTCCTCTCCTCTCCTCTCCTCTCTTCTCTTCTCTTCTCTTCTCTTCTCTTCTCTCTCTCTCTCTCTCTCTCTCTCTCTCGGTGTTGGGGATTGAACCTAGGAGCATTCTACTTCCAAGCTACACCCCCAGCCCTATTTTTATTCTTTAATTTTGAAACAGAGTCTCACTAAGTTGCAGAGGGCCTTACTAAGTAACTGAGTCTGGCTGTGAACCGGATCCTCCTGCCTCAGCCTCCCAAGTACTGGGATTACAAGTGTGTGCCACTACACCCAGCTGGTAAGACCTATTTCTATGGTTCTCAGTATTATTTTTTTTTTTTTAAAAACACAAATCAGATGCGCTTTATGTTTATATGTTTCTTCAGTTCTTAGCTACTTAAGTGTCTCTTAGCTACTTGTGTCTCTTCCCCTAGTCAAATCTGCCTTGGAGGAAAGATCACTGCAATTTTTTGGTAACAAAGTGTAGTCTCATATTTGCCTCATTGAAATCACATAGTTGCAAGCTGGGCATGGTGGTGCATGCCTGTAATCCCTGTATTTGAGAGGGTGAGACAAAAGAATTATAGGTTCCCGGATAGTCTCAGCAATGTAGTATGACTCTCAGCAATTTAGTTAGACCCTGTCTCAAAACAAAAAATAAAAAGGGCTGGGGTATAACTCAGAAGTAGATGTTGCAGGCTTCAATTCTCAGTACCACAAAAAAAGAAAGAGAAAGAAAGGAAAAAAGGTAGATTGCAGCTGGCAACATCTAATAATCCCAATACCTGGGAAACTGAGACACGAGAGTCACAGGTTCAAGGAAAGCTTTAGCAATTTTATTTATTTTATTTTTTTGTGGTACTAGGGGTGGAACTCAAAGGTATTCTACCTCTGAGCTATACCTCCAGCCCTATTTTTTCGTCATTTTAAATGTTAGAAACAGGGTCTCACTGAGTTGCAAAGGGCCTCACTAAGTAGCTGAGGCTGCCTACGAATCGAGATCCTCTGGTGTTCACCTCCCAAATGGTGGGATTACAAGTGTGCACCACTGTGCCCAGCATCCTGTCTGTCTGTCTGTCTGTCTGTCTGTCTGTCTGTCTGTCTGTCTTTCTCTCTCTCTCTCTCTCTCTCTCTCTCTCTCTCTCTCTTTCCCTCTTTCTCTTTTTTCTCTTTCTTTCTTTCTTTCGGGTCGGATGGAACCCAGGGGCATTCGCCCCCTGCCCTAATTTTTATTCTTTTTTTTTTTTTTTTTTTTTTTTGGTGACACTGGGGGTGAAACTTAGAGGCTTTCTACCTCCTGGCTATACTCCCAGACCTATTTTATATTTTATTAGAAATAGGGTCTCACTAAGTTGCTGAGAGCCTCACTAAGTAGCTGAGGTTGGCTTCAAACTTGTGTGATCCTCCTGTCTCAGCCTCCCAAGTGCGGGGATTACAAGCGTGCGCCACCACGCCCGGCTTATTTTTTATTATTTATTTTGAAATGGGGTCTCACTAAGTTGTGGACAGCCTCACTAAGTAGCTGAGGCTGTCTGCCAACCACGACCCTCTAGTCTTAGCCTCCTGAATGCTGGGATTACAAGCATACGCCACCATGCCTGGCTTTATTCTTTATTTTGAAACAGGGTCTCATTGAGTTGCAAAGGACCTCACTAAGTAGCTGAGGCTGGCCATGTACCACAATCTTCCTTTCTCAGCCTCCCAAGTGCTGGGACTATAAGCTACCACACCCGGCTGGAAGACAAATACATTTATTTTGGTACTAGGGATTGAACTGAAGGACATTCTAAGTCCAAGGTATACCCACGAGCATTTTTATTTTTGATTTCTAAACAGGGTCTTGAATTTATTATTATCCTGTCTTACTCCCATATACTGAGGTTACAGGCTTGTACTACCATACTCAGCTAAGATGAAAATAAATTCTGAAAAACGTATCATTAATTTGTTTTCACTGTTAATGTGAATGTCATAGAGTTACACTAATTAAGATGGTTATAACCCAGTGTTTGGGAGTTTGAGACAGGAAGATTGTACGTTTGAGACTGCAATCTCAAAAGTAGCCTTAGCTACCTTTTAATACTATTCATTCATTCATTCATTCATTCATTCATTCATTCATTCTACTACTGGGAATTGAACCCAGAGACTTTCTAACCCTGAGGTATATCCTCAGCCCTATTTTTTATTCTTTATTTTGAAACACGGTTTCACTAAGTTGTGGAGGGTCTTATAAATTACTGAGGCTGGCTGCAAATCTGAGATCCTCCTGTCTCAACCTCCCAAGTACTGGGATTACAAGTATGCATCACCATGCCCTGTTTATACTTATTTTTATTTTTTATGTATTTTTTATTTTTTGTGGTACCGAGGGTGGAAACCCAGAACTATTTTGTACTTTATTTGGAAACAGGGTCTCACTAAGTTGCTGAGAGCCTCACTAGTAGCTGAGGCTGGCTTCGAACCTGTGCCATCCTCCTATCTCAGCCTCCCAAGCACTGGGATTATAAGCGTGCGCCACCACACCCAGCTTTTATTTTTATTTATGTATATGCGTTTTGTGGTACTGGGAATGAAACCCAGGGGCTTTCCATCTCTGGGCTACACTCCCAGACCTATTTTATATTTTATTTGGAAACAAGATCCTACTAAGTTGCTGAGGCTGGCTTTGAACCTACATGATCCTCCGGTCTCCACCTTCCAAGCGCTAGGATTACAAGTGTGCATGTACCACCATGCCTGGCTATACTTTTTATTTTGAAACAGTGTTTCACTAAATTGCTAAAGTTGGCCTCAAACCTGTGATCCTCTTATCTCATCCTCCCAAGTACTGAGGCAGGTGTGTACCACTGTGCCTGGTGTGCTTATGTTTTAACTGAGACCTATCAGTGTCTTACATATATAATTATACAACAGATTTTGACAAACCTTCATCAATGTAGAAGAAAAGGAAAAAAGGGAGAGGAAAGAGGACATTTTAGTTAAGGATGTTTGGACTTGAGGAAGTGATGACAGCTTAGGTAGCTGTTAAGCTTTCTTGTTTCCAAAGCTGTGTTCATCTAGTGGGTTATATGTTTTTGATTAATAAAAGGCAGCCCTGTAGCTCCTCAAAAAGGAGATAATTTTAATTATTATGGTATTTTCATTGATTTAAAGTCATATATGAGCGGGCGTGGTGGCGCACGCTTGTAATCCCCGTGCTTGGGAGGCTGAGACAGGAGGATCGCACAGGTTCGAAGCCAGCCTCAGCTACTTAGTGAGGCTCTCAGCAACTTAAGTGAGACCCTGTTTCCAAATAAAATATCAAAAAGGTCTGGGAGTATAGCCCGGAGGTAGGAAGCCTCTGGGTTCCACCCCCAGTAACACCAAAAAATAAAATAAAATAAATTCATATATGGTTATTCGTTATATTGGGCACTTGGTTCACACTGATGAACATATACTGGGCAGTTGTATGAACCAACTGCTTTGCCTGTGTGAAAATTAAAGGTAGAAGAGTCCTTTTTGTCAATTGATTTCCATGTTAGAGCTCCCTCGTGGCAAGTTTGCATAAGGATCTGGCTTCACAGAGATAATTTAGGGATTTGTGAAGATTGGCCATAACCCTTAATTGTGTGTGTGTGTGTGTGTGTGTGTGTGTGTGTGTGTGTGTGTGTGGTGCTGGGGATTGAACCCAAGGGCCTTCTACCTCCAAGCTACACCTCAGCCCAGTTTTTTATTCTTTATTTTGTAACAAGCTCTCACTAAGTTACATAGGACCTCAGTAAGTACCTCAGGCTGTCCTGCAACCTCGATCCTCTTGTCTCAGCCTCCTAAGTACTGAGATTACAAGTGTACGCCACCATGCTCGGCTCTATAACCTTTCTTGCATAATTTTTAGCTGAACTTAATGGAAGGGTGGTATGTCAGTTTATTTATTTATTTATTTTTTGTCTTAAACAAGATGTTAAAGATCAGAATGCCCATAGTCTTACTTGAAAGAAGAGATAGATAATATGCCTACTCGACTACATATGCAGCAGAGAGAGTGTTCAGCCGGGGTATACGAGGACTTACTGAGAGTGTGTGCCTTGTAATGACTACAGGTGTACCTACTGGAATGCAAGTATTGATTTGTATAATTTGCGATCTCAGAAGTGACAACATATAGCTGGGCATGGTGGCGCTTACCTGTAATATTTATCCGTGGGTGGCTGAGACAAGAGGATTGCAGGTTCAAGGACAGCCTCAGCAAATAGTGAGACCCTCATCAGCCAAGCAAGACCCTGTTTCAAAGTAATAATAAAACAGGGCTAGCTCAGAGGTAGAATGCCTCTGGGTTCAATTCCCAGCAAAAGAAGACAGAATAAGGAGAAGAGCGAGGAGGAGGAGGAGGAGGCGGTGGTGGCAGCGGCGCCAAAGAGACAACATAAGCCTGAGAAATGTTGAGAGAGGAATTACCCATGTTCTTTCTTTTTTTTTTTTTCTTTTTTTTGGTGGTACTGGAGTTCCTGGAAGCCCTTCTATCTCCGGGCTACGCTCCCAGACCTAGTTTATACTTTTTATTTGGGAACAGGATCTCTTAAGCCAGGGCGGCTGGCTTTGAACCTGTGCGATCCTCCTGTCTCCGCCTCACAAGCGCGGGGATTACAAGTGTGCCCCGGCTACCCATGTTCTTATAATTAATGGTGGTCATATTAAATAAGTGATTCGGTTTGATAGAATTTCCTAACATGAGCATACTGAAAGCATTTGCTTTGTGTTTTGTGAAATTAGTCGTTAGCTCTTCCTGATGACAGCACTTTGGCTAATAAAGCAGGACCATATCCTTATGATATTATACATATTGTTAGACACTAGACTTCTTTTGGCTCTGTGGGCAGGGCCCATTCGGGTTAAATATGTTCCACAGTTTTCTGTCCTAGTTTAAGCTAAATTCTGTTACACTAGAAGCTGCTGTAGTGTTGTTAATATTCTTTTTAGTAGCAAATTAAGACTTTTCTCTCTCTTTTTTTTTTTTTTTTGGTGTGTGTGTGTGTGTACTGGGATTGAACTCAGGGGCATTCTACCCCTGAGCTATACCCCCAACCCTTTTTTAAAAACTTAATCTTTATTTTGAAACAGAATATCATTAAGTTGTGCAGGGCCTCACTGAGTAGCCAAACTACTCACTGAGTAGGATCAAACCTGTGATCCTACTGTCTAACCTTTCCAAGTACTGGGATTACAAGTGAACGCGCAGCTGGTGAAGAAGTTTACTAATGAGAATACTTCTTTTTCTTTCATAGATGAGTGCCAAACCAAATACGGAAATGCTAATGCCTGGAGATACTGTACCAAAGTTTTCGATATGCTCACAGTAGCAGCTGTAAGTTTATATGAATCTTCTTAAAACTTCAAGTATTTTTCAGCCAGCAGCACATTACATGTTTTTATCTAATTGTCATGTCAATTATATTGCTGTCTTTTGCATTCCTTGATGAATTTAGATATGACCAAATTTATTATTAGAAAATCCTTTATTATTCTTTTTTACTAGTTAATAGATGAGCAGATTTTGTGTGTTCATGGTGGTTTATCTCCTGATATCAAAACACTGGATCAAATTCGAACCATTGAACGGAATCAAGAAATTCCCCATAAAGGAGCATTTTGTGACCTGGTGTGGTCAGATCCAGAAGATGTGGATACCTGGGCAATCAGTCCCCGAGGAGCAGGTTGGCTTTTTGGAGCTAAGGTCACAAATGAGGTAAAGCCAACAGTTTTGGAAAAATAGTGTTTTGGGTTGCTTAAAGAACTATATGCCGGGTGTGGTGGCACATGCTTGTAATCCCAGCATTTGGGATTCTGAGATAGGAGAATCTCGGTTTGCTGACATCCTCAGCTACTTAGGCCCTTTGCAACTCAGTGAGACCCTGATTCAAAATAAAGAATAAAAAATAGGTCTGGATGTGTAGTAGCTTGGAGATAGAATACCCTTGGGTTCCATCCCCAGTACTGCAAAAATAAATAAATAAATAAATAAAAATAAATAGAAAGAAAAAAGAACTATGTGGCCCCAAATAAAAAAATTTGTATTCTAATTTACTTATACTACGTTGGGTATGGATATACAATTTCTAGTTCAGTTTATTAATTTATGTCTTTCCATTATGGTTAGATGAGACCCTATGTGAAAGCACCTCTTCCAGCATCCATTTGGTATTATAAATAAAATATTCAATAACAAGATAGCAAGAGCAAGAAAGGCAACCTTACAAGTTCAGCTATGTTCAATTAAACTTACAGGAGCTGGGTGTGTAGCTCAATGGTAGATTTCTTGAGTAACATGCACAATGCTTTGGGTTCAGTTCCCTGCACTGGTAAAACAAAAACAAGCTGGGTGTGGTGATACATGCTTTTAATCCTAGTACTTGGGAGCCTGAGATGGGAAGATCACAGGTTCGCAGCTAGCCTCAGCTACTTAGTGAGACCCTCCACAACTTAGTGAGCCGCTGTTTCAGAAAAAAAGAATTAAAAACATAGGGATGGGGTGGAACTTAAAGGTAGAATGTCCCTGGGTTTAGTCCCTAGTACCATAAACAAAACATCAAATCCCCAAACAGTTATATATGCACATATACATGCACATAGGAATGACGTTATATTGGGAAGGAATTCAGTACAATGGAATCACAGAAGTAGATTCTGGTCCCATTTGCTTAGTTAAGTTATTTAGGTAAGTTTGAACATTTTTTCCCTAAAATAGCAAAAGCATGAGAAAAAATCTCAGAAATTTTGCAAGAATTACATTGCAGGGCTGGGCATGGTGATGTATTCCTATGATTCCAGTACTTGGTAGACTGAGACAGGAGGATCACAGGTTTGAGGCCAGCCTCCACAACCTATCATGACCCTGTTTCAAAGTAAAAAATAAAAAGGAAGCCGGGCGTGGTGGCGCACGCTTGTAATCTCAGTGCTTGGGAGGCTGAGACAGGACAATCGCGCAGGTTCAAAGCCTGCCTCAGCTACTTAGTGAAGCTCTCAGCAACTTAGACCCTGTTTCCAAATAAATTATAATATAGGTCTGGGGGTATAGTCCAGAGGTATAAAGCCCCTGGGTTCCATCCCCAGTACCACACACACACAAAATATAATCCTAAAAAATAAAAAGGTGCCAGGCGTGGTGGCACACGCTTGTAATCCCCACGCTTGGGAGGCAGAGATGGGAGGATCGCGCAGGTTTGAAGCCAGCCTTTCTGGCTTAAGAGACCCTGTTTCCAAATAAAAATATAAAAAATAGGTGTCTGGGAATGTAGCCTGGAGGGTTTCCAGGAACCCCAGTACCACATACACAAAAATAAATAAAAATAAATATATAAATAAATAAAATAAAAATAAAAAGGCTTGCCAGGCGTGGTGGCACATGCTTGTAATCCCTGTGCTTGGGAGGCTGAGACAGGAGGATCGCACAGGTTCAAAGCCAGCCTCAGCTACTTAGTGAGTGAGGCCCTCAGCAACTTAATGAGACCCTGTTTCCAAATAAAATATAAAATAGGTCTGGGAGTATAGCCCGGAGGTAGAAAGCCTTGGGGTTCCACCCCAAGTACCACCAAAAAAAAAAAAAAAGAAAACCAAAATAAAGAATAAAAAATAGGGCAGGAGGTGTAGCTCGGAGGTCAAATGTCCCTGGGTTCCATCCAAAGACCCCCTCCCCCACAAAACATAAATAAATAAATAAAAGGGCTTAGGCGTGTAGTTTGAGATAAATGCCCCTAGGCTCATTCACTAGTATTAAAAAAGCAAACAAACATGAAAACAGAACTGTATATAATAAATCCCTAAGCCGGGCGTGTTGGCGCACGCTTGGAATCCCAGCATTCGGGAGGCTGAGACTGGAGGATGGTGGTTCGTGGACAGCCTCAGCTACTTAGTGAGGCCCTCTGCAACTTAGTGAGACCCTGTTTCAAAATAAGGAATAAAAAAAATAAGGCAGGGGGTATTGCTCAGAGGTCAAATGCCACTGGGTTCCATCCCCAGACCGGGGGAAAAATTAATAAATTCCCAGTAAGTTATATGATATTAATAGCAATATTATTAAGCCATAAGCTTTATGATAGTGCTTATGGAATGCTTTTCTTCAGAAACTTTAATTTTTTGAGATAAGGTCTCTTTGAGTTACCTAGGCCTGTCTTAAACTCATGGACTCAGGCAGTCTTCCTGCCCTAGCCTCTGAAGTAGCTGGGACTAAAGTGTGGATCTCTGTGCCTGGTTCAGACTCTTCTGACAAATCCTGTGTCCCTGTGATTTCTGTAGCTCTATAACTGACTCGCACTAAAATGACTGTTTAACCAGGAGCACGCTTGTAATCCCAGTACTGAGGAGGCGGAGACAGGAGGATTGCAGGTTTGTGGCCAGCCTCAGCAGCTTAGTGAGGTTGTCAGTAACTCAGGGGAGATTCTGTTTCCAAATAAACAATAGGTCTGGGGGTGTAGCTTGAAGGCTGGATTTCATGCCTAGTACCACAAAAAATAATAAAACAAAAAAATGACTAATTTTTTTGAAATTATTAGGGATAATTAGAGAACAGGTCTGAAAATCATGAGAACATTAGCTATAACAGGATTTACTACTTTATTTAAATGGTTATTTTCTTCTCTATGTAGGTTGAGTTTTTAAGAAGTGTGCGGACTACTTACAAAACCTTTCTTAATTGCAGTTTGTTCATATCAACAACTTGAAACTCATCTGCAGAGCACATCAGCTTGTGCACGAAGGCTATAAGTTTATGTTTGATGAGAAGCTGGTTACAGTGTGGTCTGCTCCTAACTACTGCTACCGCTGTGGAAATATTGCTTCTATCATGGTCTTCAAAGATGTCAATACAAGAGAACCAAAGTTATTCCGGGCAGTTCCAGATTCAGAACGTGTTATTCCTCCCAGAACAACAACGCCGTATTTCCTTTGAGGCCTTCGCCCATCCTGCTGGCCCATTTTTCTGCCCTCTTCTTACCCCAACTTTCTTGTATTACCCTCTACAATATACTTTTTATTGAGCACTTTGCTGCTGAAATGCTGCCTCTTGCCTTTTTTTTATTTTAAATTATCTAAATTTATTGTTTGTTATGGTGTCTATAGCAAATGTTCTCCCCTCCATCCCTACTTTGGACTCATTTGAGAAGACCTGAGAGATGTCTTAATACTCACACTGCTGCATGTCGCTCTTGCTTATTTACTGGTCTGGGGAAACAGGATGTGTTTCCTTTTTTAAAAAAAGCCAATTGACAGTTACACCGAAATACTCCTCCTTTTGTATCATTCAGCCTCTTGTTTTAGTTTGGTAAGTTTTAAGAAATTTCAGCAGCAAAGTTGTTGTTCAGTGGGCACGATGGACTGCAGATGCCTCGAGTTATGTACACCTGTCCCAGCTGTAAATCCAGTGTCCTTTGTTGGATGATATTTTAAAAGGATATAAAATAAATTGGTCTAAAGGGCTGCCCTCCTTGTTGTGTTTTTAAATTTTAGTTAAAAACTGCTATAGCTTATGACTTTGTATATTAAGAATTGTAATGATCTTTTTCAAATTCCTTGTATTTTTTAATAAAGTAATCTTAAAACCCAAATAGGTTAAGTGTTAGAAATTTTAAACAGCTTACATTGTTAGCTTAAGGTTACTCTTTTTCTTTTTCTTTTTCCTAATCAAAGTTCTTGATCCTTTGGTTATTGAGTTAAAATTTCAATTGAAATTCAATAGTATTTACTTTTTTAAAAAAATCACTAAACTGTGCCTAAAGAACATAACTGCCATATTAATGTTTTGGTTTATATCTTCTATAGTAATGGAAAAACATTTAATAATTGTAATGCTAATGTGTTCATTTGATACCATTTGAGTAGAATGTGATCAATCCAGTTTACAATCTATCATGAGTATCATTAAGTAAAAATATATGTAGTTTTCAACAGGAGACATTCTTTTCTTGCTATAACACTTGACCTTAACTTTTAGGAAGTGTTCATTTTTAACTGCAAATGAAAAGGTTGAAAAGTCAGAACTCTTGTATTTGTAAACTGTAATCTGAAACAGATTATTTAAAGTGTAGAAAGAAACAAACTTTTCTTTTTTGTAAAGGTCTGTGATACCATATTTCGGCTTTGTGTAAGTAATTTGAGTATCCAAAGGGTTGTGATGATCAGTTCTTGATATGCAACTGTCCACTTAATAAGGACAAGTGTCCCAGGATCTCTTGTGACTGTGGTCATAAATGATGCTGGAATATACCATTTTGTGAAATAGTTGGTATCCCTTTACTATGATAATGTTTTTCATCCCAGGAAATCCATGTGAAGCCAGCCAATTAATAAAGCACTTTAGCGTCTGTTCAGGTAGATTTGAAAACCAACTTTGGCCCTTCAGGATAAGAACTTCCAGGTTACCTAAAAATGCAATAAAAATCTTTATAGTCTAAGATTCTTGGCACATAATTTTCATCAGGGTTTTCTTTTACTGAATGAGCACAATAGTGTCTTGATTTTTCTTTTTCTTTTTTTTTAATTTTTTACCCAAACACCCAGCTTCTTGTACAGTTTTTAGTTGTATAGTGATGTGAAGGAAGTGGTTCAGACACTGCCGCACTCACTTGAACTTGTGTTGGGTCAGTGACTGTGTTACTGCCCTAACCCCAGTGTGATTCAGGTGGAAAGGCATTTTTATCTCACAGGGATATGTAGCTATGTATTCTACTAATTGTGAAACACTGGAACTTAATGATGCAGACAACGGTGTGGTCTTTGAACAGCTCTAGCTCTCTGCAGTACTTCCCCCCCCACCCCTTACCATCAATTGTATTCAAGTGCTTGCCCTCCACTGCCTTTTTTATCCCCCCCCAGGGGGGGTATGGGAATTAAACCCAGAGGCATTCTACCTCTGAGCTACACCTCCAACCCTCTTATTTTTTTATTTTGAAACAAGGTTTCAATAAGTTGCTGAGGCTGATCTCAAACCTGTAATCCTCCTGTCTCAGCCTCCCAAATATTAGGATTACAGGCTTGGGCCACTGCGCCTGGATGCCCTCCATAGCTTTTAAGTTGTACTAATAAAAACCAGTAACCCTCAGGCCTCCTGTTCCATTTATACTCCCTAGCTTAGATTGGTGTACTTGTTTTCATTCTCCCTGAAATGTGACTTTTATTTTTAAGTCATGGTGTACTGCATTTGTTTGTCACTAACTGGGCGTGTGCCAATATAATCTGTCCATTCCTTAATTGCCATCTCTGTTTTGCCTATTCTCTTCATTTGAATAATGGCTTTTTGCATGGAAAAAAAAGACTGTAAAGGGAAGAGAGAGTGAATGTATTGGACTTTGTAAGCCTAAAAGGAATACTTGGATCCCTCCAATAAATAAGGGCTATGTATTATATAGAATGAATCTTGTGATGGAAGATGCTAGCAAGTCATCATTTTGTAGGCAAAAGGATCTGTTACTCCTTGTATCTAGGGCTGAATGTAAAATCCCTTATGTTGTATTAATGGGAGTAAGAACTATTTTTATTTGCCTATGCTATACTTGGTTTTTAATAAAATGTTCTAGGCTCTAGTGACAACTGTCTACTCTGAATTGCCGTTCACTCCCTTTTTCTCATTTGGCTGATAGGCTCTTGGCTAGCTTTTTTAGGTCAATGTGTCTCTTGGAAAAATCTCACTATTTTAATTGTGTTTATTTGGGTGTGATCCTAAAAAGCCTGAATTAAGAGTACTTCTAATATGCAACGTGCATCAGCTCCTATTCCGTCTGGATATCTAGAACTGTTGGAAGATGTTGCCGTCTTAAACCTTGAGTTTTGCTTCTGAAGTAAGGTTTGAAACATTGTTCATTGCATTAAGATTTATGTGTTTTTGCTTTGTGAGCCCAGCTCCAGGTTTTGTAAAATGTCTGTCTTGTGGAAGCAAATCAGGACTCTTTCTGAGCCACTGTCACTGTCAGAAATAGGATTGCTTTCCATCAGCATCCAGGAAATTGTGTATCAAGTCGAAGAGACTTAACGGCAAGAATCCAGATTTTTAAATGTAATTGTTTTTTAAATGCTATTGTTTGTAAAGCACCTTCAGTTCTTTTGATGAAAGGTGCTATATTCCCTCAGTGTAAATTAATAAAAAGATTATAGGAAGTTTGTGAAAAAATAATTTTATCTAATGTAGTATGTAGTATGTCCTGACAAAAAGTTAGCATTTTATATAACACTATTTAAATTAAAAAATGCTTATTCCTTCACTTGGTTGCTTGAATGGTAAACAAAATGAATTTTTTTTGTTCTGCATTTGACTCTGGGCTAAGTCAAATTCCTTAAAAGTCAATTCCTTAAAAGCATATTTATTGTTACAACATGGATCCAGTGCCCAGAACCATGTTTCATGAGATCATCACAACTCTTTCAATTGTGTATTTACAGTGCTGTAATTCTGATGCAATATACGGAAGTAAAAAATAACCAATAAATTTTTTTTGAAAGTTCCCTAGCATGATGCCAAAGACTAGACCCTTGGGGAAAGCTGGCTCTGTATTCTACTCTTGTAGTTTTCTGTTTCCTTGTCGGTCAGTTGATGGATGTGTGCCTTTCTTCCCCCATGAGAGTAAGCTAATAATGACTCTGATCATTCAAATGTTTTCTTGGTTCAAAAATGCATGAAATTAATAGACGATTTTTATGTTGTCAAAATACTTATTACACAGTATAAATCCTTGGGTATCTGCTGTGGTTTTCAGCACTTTGATTTTATGTATTAATGGGAATGTATTGGGCACATTTAGCTCAATACCATAAATGCCTTATTTTGTGGTTTTTGAATAGCTCGGGCTGACCCTTAACTATGGGTCTATGACTATTACCTCTTTCTCCCTACCCTCCCCCCATGAGGAAACAGGCTTAGGAAGGATAGGTAACTTGTCCAAGGTTGCATAGGAGAGCTGGAATTTGAACTCCTGTAGGGCACACCAAAATACATCTTAAGCCTTCTATTTTAAGCAGTATTTGTTTTTGTAGCTGTATGACCCTGAACAAATTGGATTCTTTGACTCTTAAGTTTCTCTGTCTAAAATAAGAGTACCATACAGGTTTGATCTTAGTATTAAAAATAGCACATACAAAGTACCCAGTACCTGGCCTCGAGCTGCCTTTACTGAGGACTCTATGCCCAAATTTATTGTGGTTGGGAAATTAAAATAAACCTAGGTGAACCAATTGCTAACTGAAGCTTTTGTAAGTACAACTGATTTGGAGAAGGAAATGTTCCTATTGGAAGATTTAAAAAGAAGTGTGACATGTGGACTGGAATGAGGGGATGGAAATGTTTTATAGTGTAAAAGCATAGGTGCAGAGATTACTGGAACATGGACACAAGCCAAAGATAAAATTCAAGGGTACTTCTTGGGAAGGTATAAGAATGAATAGGTGCCTGGCCAGGGGAGTTGGCACATACCTATAATCCCAGCATTTGGGAGGCTGAGATAGGATTGCAGGTTTGAAGGCAGCCATAGCAACTTGGTGAGGCTGTCAGTAACTTAGTTAAGATTCTTTAAAAATAAAAAAAGCTGGGCGTGGTGGTGCACGCTTGTCATCCCAGCATTCGAGAGCCTGAGACCGGAGGATCCCGGTTCGTGGACAGCCTCAGCTACTTAGTGAGGCCCTTTGTAACTCAGTGACCCGGTTTCAAAATAAAGAATAAAAAATAGGGCAGGGGGTGTAGCTCAGAGGTTGAATGCCCCTGAGTTCCATCCCCAGACCCGCAAAAAAAAAAAAAAAAAAAAAAGAAATAAAAATAAATGTAATGAGTGGCCAGGTAGGTGTGGTGGTATACACTTGTCATCCCAGCATTTGGGAGGCTGAAATGGGAGGATCTGGGTTCTCAGACAGCCTCAGCTACTTAATGAGGCCCTTTGCAACTCAGTGAAACCCTGACTTAAAAAAAGAATAAAAAATAGGGCTGAGGGTAGTTCAGAAGTAGAATGTCTTGGGTTCCATCCTCAGTACTGCAAAAAAAAAATATATATATATATATATATATAAATATATGTATATATGTGTGTGTATATATGTATATGCATATGTATATATATGTATATATATGTATGTGTGTATATATATATATATATATATATATATATATATATATATATATGGTTGTTTTTATTTTTTTGGTACTGGGTTTGAGCCCAGGGAGACATTCTACCTCGGAACATCCTAGCCCCTCCTATTTTGAATCGATCTTGCTAACTTTCTAAAGGTCTCGCTAAATTGCTGAGGCTGGTCTGGAGCCTGCGATCCTCCGGTGTCGGCTTCCCAAATCCTGGCCTAGATGTGTGTCCACTGCGGCCTGTAAATGCTGCTGTTTGAAGATGGCTCCCTAGTGAGCTGATCCTCCTCAGGACTCCTTTTACTCCACCTGCCTCTTCTCTGACCAATTATTTTGGAGGTTTCCAGATTCATAATATGGGTGGAAACAGGATTGAGATGATTTGTGGTTCTGTGGCTTAAATATTACACAATACATTTGTGGGAATAATAGAGGCTTGATAACTTCTTTCCTAGTCACAGCCATTTTTTTTTAATTTTTATTTTTTTTTATTTTTTTTAACAATTTTTTTATTGAACATAAATAGTATACATTTACACTATATTTGGTGCCCTCTCCCCCCGCCCCCGTTTTCTCCCCCCCCCCCCACCAATGGTTGGCCCACCAGGTTAACCATGTCTTATTCATAATTTTACACATGTTCAGGTGAAGATGCTCCTTAATCAAGATCGGCCTTTCTCCTCTCCTATCTTTCCATTAAAACTTAGCTAGTATTTCCCCTCTAATATCTGGGGTCCTACTGGTATCCTTTGTGTTTTCTAGTTTGGGCATATTAGAGGAAACATGTGTATCTTCTCCTTCTGTGCTTGGCTGATCTCACTTAACATGATGCTTTCCAGGGCTTTCCATCTTCTTGCAAATGATAAAATTTTGTTCTTCTTTATGGTCACAGCCATTTTTAATATCTGATGACAGGGCTAGGAGGCATACATAGCGAAGTGGTAGCATGCTTGTCTGTATGTGAGGCCCTGGGTTCAATCCCAACAACACACACACAGCAGTCCCAATACAGTTTACCATCATTCATTCATATAAGGAAGAATATTATAAAGGATGTAAAAGGGATATCTGAAAATAAAGGTCAAGCCGGGTGTGGTGGCACACACTTGTAATCCCAGTACTTGGGAGGCTGAGACAGGAGGATTGCAAGTTTGCTGCCAGCTTCAGCTACTTATGCCCACCGCAACTTAGTGAGACCCTGTTTCCAAATAAAATACAAAATAGGTCTAGGAGTATAGCTCGGAGGTAGAAAACCCCTGGGTTCAATCCCCAGTACCAAAAAAAAAAAAAAAAAAAGGAAAAAAAGAAAAGAAAAGAATATCCCCAGTACCACAAATAAATGTCAGCTGTGTGCATCAAATACATTTTTGAAAAATTGTAGTATCCTGCTGGTCGTGGTGTAGCACGTTTGTAATCCCAGCATTCAGGAGGCTGAGACCAGAGGATCGCGGTTCGCGGACAGTCTCAGTTACTTAGGCCCTCTGCAACTGAGACTGTTTCAAAAATAATACAAAATTGGGCAGGGGGTGTAGCTCAGAGGTCAAATGCCTCTGGGTTCCATCCCCAGACCCGCATAATAAAAATAAATAAATAAAAAAGAATAAAGCCTGGCGTGGTGACACACGCTTGTAATCCCAGCATTCAGGAGGCTGAGACCGGAGGATAGCGGTTCACAGACAGCCTCAGCTACTTAGTGAGGCCCTCTGCAATTCGGGGAGACCCGGTTTCAAAATAAAAAGAATAAAAAAGAGGGCTGGGCGTGTAGCCCGGAGGTCGATTGCCCCTAGGTTCCATCCCCAGACCCGAAAATAAAATAAAGAATAGCTGGGCGTGGTGATGCACGCTTGTAATTCCAGTACTTGGGAGGCTGAGACAGGAGGATCCCGATTCGCGACCAGCCTCAGCTACTTAGGCCCTCCGCAGCTTAGTGAGACCCTGTTTCAAAATAAAGAATACAAATAGGGCAGGGGACATGGCTCGGAGGTCAAATGTCCCTAGGTTCCATCCCCAGTACCGCAAAAACAAAGAAACTGCAGTATCCTAATTTTTGCTATTTATGGAGATTAATGAGAAATGTGTCCCCCATCCATTGATGGGGTGTACTACTACTACTAAATGTTGTCATATTATCCATAAATATGTATTCTAATAAAATTGAAGTGGCTTAAAAAGAGTTTTATGCTTCCCAACTCCAAACGAACCTCGATCCTCCGGTCTCAGTCTCCCGAATGCTGGGATTACAAGCTTGCACCACCACGCCCGGCTCGTTTTTATTTGGTCGGATTCTTACAATTTTGTGACTAGATCCTCGAACATTTCCGCAAGATGTAGATGGGGACAGCCTTCGTGGTGGTTCAAAATGAAGCCCATTTGAAAGCTGCCTGGGCATCACATCTGCCAGAGGCATTTGAGGAAATTGCAGTGCTTGGCTTTGCATTTGGGGAAATTGCAGTGCTTGGCTTTGGATTCTGGGTTAGTGCGGAGGTGAAGGGGCGCCATCAGGTATCTGGGATGCCAGACAGATGCCTGAGAACCTGCGGGCAGGTGTCTGGGGCTGGAGGTGCACTTCCCACCTTATGACGCACGGTGGCGCTCAGGCCCCCTCCGGCCTTGCTAGCAGTCTCTAAGGCACCTCGGCTGCCACCTGCAGTCTCAACCAAACCTCTGGGTGGGCCGCACGGAACGTGACGGGTCGCGCGCCCAATCGGCGGGCAGGCTTTCGACCACTCTCCTGCTTCAGCCAATGGAAGCCGAGGAAAGGCGCGGAGGAGGCGGGCCCCGCGGCGAGCCTGGCCGAGGCGCGAGGCCCTCGTCCCGCCTCTCCGCCTACTCCAGCCTCCGCTGCCTCAGCATCCCGAGCGAGCCCTGCGGCCGCCGCAGCAGCTCCCGCGGCGGAGCCGGAGCCGGATGGTCAGAGGAGCCCGGCAGCCCCAGCAGCCGCGGAGTCGCCTGGCCCCCAGGTGGGGCTGGGCGGAGGCCGGGCCCGGGGCTGGGCGGGGGCGAGGAGCGGGCCCAGGGCAGCGGCTCGGGGCCAGCGAGCTTTGGGGCGCCTGGCCCCGAGCGGCGGGGGCGCAGGCTGGGGCGCCCCGGGGGCGTCCAGGGGCGGGGGCGGCCGCGGCGGGAGGGGAGGCGCGCGGGGGCTGAGGCTGGGGGCGCGGGCCCGGGAGGGGCGCGGAATGCGGGGGGCGCCGGCCTGGAGGGCGCGGCTCCGAGGGCCGGCGCGGCCGGGAGGGTGGGCACGGTCGAGGGGAGCTCGGGGGGCTTGCGGGCTGGACGAGGCAGACAATGAGAAGCTAGGTGGAGGTGGGCGGTTTGGGGGAGCTGGGCTGTGACGGATGGGGTGAGGATGGGGTGAGGCACCCGGAGGCAGGACAGCGTTGGGGCTAAGAGGACCTTAGGGGAGCAGTGAGTTCCAGGATTGCTTGCTTTTGGTTAAAAGGGGAGACCGGGCTTAAGGTGTTTGTAAGGTCAGGTGTAGGTATGGGCATGGCGAGTAGTTGTTGACTGGCTCTGGACGACGCAGCCAGCGATGTGTTCTTGGATGTTACTTTTAGTTACCATCTTATTTGTTTGCTCCGTAGACTCACTGGCACAGTGGAGAAACCACCTCGAAAACGGAGAAGCAGGTAAGGCGAACGCCTTCCTCTTTTGCTTCGTGTTTTTCTCTTTGCTTGACTGCACCTGGGCCATACCGCATAATTGTACAGGTCAGTAGGTGAAGTTTCTTATTTGGCTTCTTTTTTTAGTGAATATCACTGTATGTAAGGATTTTCTTTTGAGGACTATTGCTTTTCTTTTTTTTGCATGTAAGATAATGTGGCAAACATGAAAAAATTGAGAAATCCGAGGCTTTTTCTTTAGTCCTAATTTTAACTCCATCTCTGTTTGAAAAGCTAATGTTTATTGAACAGCTACAGTGTGCCAAGTACTCTCTGCAAGCGCTTTCTGTGTATTATTCCCTGTAATCTGTGAGATACCTCAAAATAGTACACTTGTAGTGTCATCTGTTTTGCAGAACAGGGAGTTAAGTCACAAAGAAGCCAACTCTTTACCCAAGATCACACATCTATCAAAAAAAAAAAAAAAAACTTAGCATAAGGATTTGAACCCAGAGCTTATGCTCTTAACCCTCATACAATAAAGCCTTCAGTACACATTTGTAAATAGACTTCTTGGTTGCTTTCTTTTTTCATTATACATAGAGTCTAATAAACTGAAATGGTTAAGCCATAGGAAGATAGACGGTAAAGAAGGCCACAGAGGATCCTCGTGAATTACCTTGAGTAATGAAGAGTGTTCATTCCACACATATTTTTGAGCACATTCCATGTGTCAGGTATAAGACTACAGAGAAATTCTGCATAGTCATTAGAAGATTCTTTTTTTTTTATTTTTTAATTTTTACATATGTTGGTGTTGGCCCAGAGCAAGTATGCCATGTTAGTTAGGGTGTAACCAGGATTATTTTCATAATATCTTGGAAGTTATCTTTGTTAATACACAGAAATTCTCAAGAGTAGGTAGATGTGAATTTTTTTTTTTTTTTTCAGGTCTGGGGATGGAACTCAGGGGCATTCAACCTCTGAGCTACATTCCCTGCTCTATTTTTTATTCTTTATTTTGAAACAGGGTCTAACTAAGCTGCAGAGGGCCTCTCTAAGTAGTAGCTGAAGCTGTCCATGAACCGTGGTCCTTTAGTCTCAGCCTTCGGAATGCTGGGATTACAAGCATGCGCACCACCACACCCGGCTTTTTAGATGTGAAATATTGAAGAAGGCTGGGTATGGTGGCACGAGATTAAGACAGGAGGAATGCAGGTTTGAAAGTTCGAGGCCAGCCTCAGCAATTTAGTGAGACCCTGTTTCCCCCACAATAAAAAGAAAGGAAAGGATAGGAAAAAAAATGTGACTAGCATGTTGGAAAAATTGAAAATTTTATTTTATTTAATTGTAGTTAATTTGTATGTATAGTTTGTGTGTATGGTACTGGGGATTGAATGCAGGGGTGGGGTCGGGTGATGTTCTACTTGTGGGTCTTTTACCACCCTCCCCAGTCCCCAGCCCTTTTTATTTTGAAGGAGGGTCTTGCTAAGATGCTGAGCATGACCTTACACCTGTGATTCTCCACTGTCAGTCTCCAAAATTCTGAGATTACAGTTGTGGACTGTCTTAATTGTAGTTAATTTAAATTTAAATTTACAATCTGATCATTTACTGGTAAATATTTAGTATGTTTTGAACATTTTTGAGTATGTGAATTTGTTTTTTTAAGTGTTAATTTTATGATATCTGAATGCCTATCAAGCATTTCCAATGAAAATTTAGTCTTTAACATCGTTGGTTATGTGAATCTTTTTTTTTTTTTTTTTTTTTTTTTTTTGGTCCTGTGGATTGAACCCAGAGACATTCTACCTCTGAGCCATACTGCAATCCTTTTTTTTTTTTTTTTTTTGCGGGTCTGGGGATGATGTAACCCAGGGGCATTTGACCTCTGAGCAATACCCCCTGCCCTATTTTTTATTCTTTATTTTGAACCCAGGTCTCACTGAGTTGCAAAGGGCCTCAGTAAGTAGCTGAGGATGTCTGCAAACCGTGATCCTCCTGTCTCAGCCTCCCAAATTCTGGGATTACAAGCGTGCACCACCATGCCCGGCTTGTAATCCTTTTTTTATTTTGAAACAGAGTCTTGCTAAGTTGCTGAGGGTCTCACTAAGTTGCTGAGGCTGGCCTTGAAGCTCTGATCCTCCTATATCAGCCTTTCCAAGTACAGGGATTACAGATGTACACTACTCTGACCAGCTTAAATCTATTTTTTCAAGTGTAATTTTTTTTTTTCGACACTGGGGCTGGAACCCAAGGGCATTCTACTTCTGAGCTACACCCCCAGCCCTATTTTTTATTCTTTATTTGGAAACAGGGTCCCACTGAATTGCAGAGGGCCTTGCTAAGTAGCTGAGGTTGTCCACAAATCGCGATCCTCCTGTCTCAGCCTCCCGAATGCTGGGATTACAAACATGCGCCACCACGCCCAGCTCAAGTATAAATTAATGTCAAGTATTTCCATGAAAATTTGGTTTTAATAGCAGTGAGTTAGGCACAGCAGTGCATACCTAGCTATTCATGGAGGCTGTGGCAAGAAGATGGCAGATTTGAGGCCAACCTGGGCAATTTAGTGAGACTATCTCGAAATTAAAAGGACAGGGGCAGCTCTAATAGAGCTCTTGCCTGGCACATATGAGGCCCTGGTCTTTTTGTAGCATTAGTACTGAAGAAAAAAAAACAGGTTAGTGTCTAAAATGAAATAAGTGTAAAATATGCAGTAGATTTTTAGTACAAAAAGATGTAAAATTTCTCACTAATTTTATTTTTAGGGTACTGGGGGTTGACCCAGGGGCATTTTATCTCTGAGCTGTACCACTAGCCCTATTTTTTAATATAGTTTTTTTTTTGTGTGTGGTACCGGTGATGGAACGGGGTCCCACTGAGTTGCAAAGGGCCTCACTAAGTCGCTGAGGCTGTCTTTGAACCTCAGTCCTCCTGTCTCAGCCTCCCAAGTGCTGGGAATACAAGCGTGTGCTACCACATTCAGCTTTTTAAATTATTTTGAAACAGGGTCTTTCTAGGTTGATGAGAGTCTTACTACTTGCTGAAGCTGTCCTTAAATCTTGTGATCCTCCTGACTCAGCCTCCTAAGTGCTGGGATGACAGGTATGTACCACCAAGCTCAGTTTTTTACTCCAATTATGATTACATATCAAACACTATTTTTGGCATAATCAATTAAGTAAATTTTAATATTTCTGAAGTTATTTTACTTTTTTTAACTTTTTTAATGGTAGCGACTAGAAAATTAAAAATAAATTAAGTATAATGTTCGCATTGTATTTGACAACTGTTTTTTTTTGGTGGTGGTACTGGGGGTGGAACCCCGAGGCTTTCTACCTCCGGGCTATACTCCCAGACCTATTTTTATACTTTATTTGGAAACAGGGTCTCACTAAGTTGCTGAAAGCCTCACTAAGTAGCTGAGGCTGGCTTCGAACCTGTGTGATCCTCCTGTCTCAGCCTCCCAAGCGCGGGGATTACAAGCGTGCGCCACTATGCCCGGCTTGACAACTCTGGTTTAATGCCATTGCCGGTCTCTTATAGGAACTTCCTGTCTGCTTTTCCTACCTTCAGTCTGTGATTTATTCATCACACGGTGCAAGCTGATCATGTAATTCGCATGCCTTCTGTGGTTCCTTATTGCTACTGAACATAATTCAGTCCTTTTAGCCTAATTATAGTAAAGGGCTGCTTGTATTTCACTTCCACCCACCTCTCCAGCCACAGGTCAGTACTGTGACCATAGGAATTCTCCATAACGGAACTATTAAATATCTACCTCTAAATTATTTAACTTTCTGGTGAGCCCTTCAAGATGAATGAGCTGTCAGATATATGTTTTGTTTGCCATTTCCAGGGCTTAAGTTCTCTCTGCATGGGTTTTGGTACCTAATTTTCTTTCTGGAACAGTTTCTGTTTGCTCCTTGACAAGCTCCCTCCTTTAGACTTGCCTCACATGTCACGCTCAGTGAGGCATTTCTCCACCCCTCCCTCTCCTCCTTTTCTGTTTCATTTGCTCCAATGATGGCTTGTACATGATGTAGGTGTAATGGTTTGGGCTGAATTTGAATCCACCTCTGTCAGAAACAAGTTGTGAGATCTAATGTAAGTTCATAAATGTCTCTGATCCTCCTCTATATAATGGAAATAATAATAATAATTTAGCCTGTCTAGAATAGTAAAGTGCCTAGAACATTGCCTGGTACATTGAAATTTCTGTACATAATAAATTTTAGGCTAAAATCACCCATCAAGCTGGCTGCTGTGGCTCACGCATATAATCTTAGTTACTCAGGCTGAGCCAGGAGGATCACAAATTTGAGGCCTGACTGGGTAATTTAGTGAGAATCCTGTCTTAAAAAAAAAAAAAAACACCCCAAAACAAAAACAAAAAACCCCGAATACCTGTATTTTATTTGAGGTATTGGGGATTGGACCTCAGGCTTCCTGCTTCTAGGGAAGTGCTCCACCACTGGACTACATATACCACTGGCCCTTTTTCATTTTTCATTTTTAGATAGGGTCTCACTATGTTGCTCAGGATGGCCTTGAACTTGCGGTCCTCCTTCCTCAACCTCCAGGGTAGCTGGGATTACAGGTCTGCATCATCCTGTCCAGCTTCAAATGTCTTTATTTTCAAATTCTTTAAAAAATCTGTACAGTACAGAGTATAGATTCCTAAATTTACTGTTGTACTGCCCCCTTTTCAGAAAAAAAGATATTGAGCATGCCTCTTGGATTCTTCCACCTCCCTCTCCCTCCCTTGAGGCTGCCCTTGAACCCATGAGCCTCCTATCTCAGCCTGCCAAGTACTGGGTTTATAGGCATGCACCATATGGCTTGGCAAAAAGAATCCAGGCATCTGAGGTATATGTAATTTAAGAAACATCTTTGCTGGTTTTTGTTTTTGTTTTTTTGGTGGTATTGGGGATGGAACCCAGGGGCATTCTACCTCTGAGCTACATCCCCAGCTCTATTATTTATTTATTTAAATTAATTAATTTTTTTGTGGGTTTGGGGATGGAACCCAGGGGCATTTGACCTCTGAGCTATACCCCCTGCCCTATTTTTTATTCTTTTATTTTGAAACCAGGTCTCCCCGAATTGCAGAGGGCCTCACTAAGTAGTTGAGACTGTCCGCGAACTGCGATCCTCCGGTCTCAGCCTCCCAAATGCTGGGATTACAACTGTACGCCACCATGCCTGGCTCTATTTTTAATTTTTTATTTTGAAACAAGATCTCAGTAAGTTGAAGAGGGCCTCACTAAGTAGCTGAGGCTGGCAGCAAACCTGTGATTGTCCTGTCTCAGCCTCCCAAGTGCTGGGATTACAAGTATGTGCCACCAATCCCGGCTTCTTTGCTGTTTCTTCAAGGCACAGTAACACACACTTCTAATCCTAGCTACTTGGGAAGCTGAGGGAGGAGGTTTGCAAGTTTAAGGTCAGCCTGGGCAACATTGAGAGACCCTGTTTCAGCAGCCACTGCTTATAATCCTAATACTTGGGAAGCAGAGACAGGAGTATTGTAGGTTCAAAACCAGCCTCAGCAATGTAGGGAGACTCTGCAACCTAGCAAGACCCTGTGTCAAAACAAAAAGTAAAAGGGATTAGGGATAAAGCTCTGGTAGAATGCCTCTGGGTTTTATCCCCAGTGCCATACATTCATGAACACACACACACTAATAATATTAATTAATATTAATATTAATATTAGTATAAAGGGCTGGGGATGTGGCTCAGTGGTTAGACCACTTGCCTAATATGTGTGAGGCCCTGGGTTCAGTCCCCAGAACACACACAGAAACAATAAAGTGCATCAATGAACATCTCTAACCAGGCAGATAAAAATAAAGATATGTTACCGAGAAGAGAGATCAGCAAACCTTGATGATCCAAATCATAAAAATGAATAAACTAGCCGGGCGTGGTGGCGCACCTTGTAATCCCCGCGCTTGGGAGGCAGAGACAGGAGGATCGTGCAGGTTCGAAGCCAGCCGTGCTGCCTTAAGAGACCCTGTTTCCAAATAAAAAAGTATAAAATAGATCTGGGAGTGTAGCCCAGAGGTAGAAGGGTTTCCAGGAACCCCAGTACCACCAAAAAAAAAAAAGAAAAAGAAAAAAAAGAAAAAAAGAATGAAATAATCTGAGGGGGGAGAAGGAAGAGTGAACTGCAAAGAAAGAGAATGTTGCAGTAACACAGTGTGTAAATAGACCAAACTGCTTTGTGTCTTTTGGGTATTTTCTTTCTCTGCAGTACTGTCTGTCCACTGCAGGGTCTTGCTGCTGGGATTGAATTTGGAGCTGCTGGGAATTGAACCGAGGACAAGACAAATAATGTTTACCTCTAGGAGATAGATGAGTGCAGTCTGGTAGGAAACAGATTCTGGAGGTCCTTTACAGGAAACTGGGAGGATATTTTCTAACCTGCATTGAAACACAGGACTATCTTCTCTCTCTCTCTCTTTTTTTTTTTTTTTTTTTTTGCGGATCTGAGGATGGAACCCAGGGGCATTTGACCTCTGAGCTACACCCCCTGCCCTAGTTTTTATTCTTTATTTTGAAACAGGTTCTCACTAAGTTGCAGAAAGCCTCACTGAGTAGCTGAGGCTGTCCATGAACTGCGATCCTCCAGTCTCAGCCTCCCGAATGCTGGGATTACAAGCGTGCGCCACCACGCCTGGCTAGGACTATCTTCTTGTTATAGAACTTCTTTGTGATAGTGTTTCCTAAGCAGCATTCCTGCAGCAAATGCAGTGGATTTGGTAAAGCTGTTTCTTGGGGTGAAAACCTAGGGCATAGCCAGGCATGGTGGTGCACACTTGTAATCCCAGTACTTGGGAGGCTGAGACAGGAGGATTGCATAGGTTCAAAGCCAGACTCAGCTACTTAGTGAGGTTCTCAGCACCTTAGTGAGACCCTGTTTCAAAATAAAAAATATAAAATAGGTCGGGGGTGTAGCCTGGAGGTAGAGACCCCTGGATTACATCCCCAGAACCACAAAAACAAAAAACAAAAAAACAAAAACCTGGGGCATAATGGCAAAATTTAGTTCCTTGAAACTAGATTCTGCAGAGGCCAAGATAGCGTTGTCAAATCATGGAACATCTTCTTGGTAACGTGTAAAAATAAAACCTAGAAGTCAGGCCAAGTGGTTTATATCCGTAACTCCAATACTTAAGAGGTGCTGCCATTCCTAGCTGTGGTGTATGCATATGCATGTATGTATATGTAAACGTGTGTGTGTGTGTGTGTGTGTGTGTGTGTGTGTGTTCTATGTGATACTGGGAATTTAATCCAGGGAATTTTCTTCTGAGCTATACCCCAGCCCTATTTTTTTTTTTTTTTTAATTTTCAAACAGTCAAGGCTTGCTTTGAATCTTTCTGTCTCAATCTCTCAAATGCTGGGATTACTATATTTTGATATGAAAAATTTTTTTCTTTTTTTTTTTTGTGGGACTAGGGTTTGAACCCAGAGGCATCTATCTCCAAGCTACACCCCTAGTCTTATTATTATTTTTTTTTTTTGCAGTACTGGGGGTAGAATGCAGGGGCATTCTATCTCTGAGATCCCTCCAGCCCTATTTTTTATTTTGTATTTTTGAAACAGGGTCTCACTGAGTTGCAGAGGGCCTAAATAGCTGAGGCTGGCCATGAACCGTGATCCTCCTGTCTCATCTCCCAAATGTTGGGAATACAAGCATGCACCACCATGCCTGGCTTATTTTTAATTTTGAAACAGGATCTCACTGAGTTGCAGAGAGTCTTTACTAAGTAGCTGAGGCTGGTTGAGAACCTGAGATGATCCTGTCTCAGCCTCCCAAATACTGAATTTTTTTTTTTTTTTTTTTTGTACTGGGAGCTCTACTTTTGAGCTATATCCCCAATGTTTTTTTATTTTTATTTTGAAACACGGTCTGGGTAAATTGCTGAGCCTGCTTTGAACGTATGATCGTTCTCTCTCAGGCTCCCAAGTACTGGGATTACAGTCATGTGCCATCATGTTTGACTAAACTTGAATTATTCTTCATCCTAATCCAATAATTGTCAGTTTAATCCTGTTTTGTCTTTATACTCCCTACTTTATCTGAGGCATATTTATTCATTTGTAAATATTGTGCTGTGTACTATAGAAAGAAGAATTCCTTTAACTTGGCTGCTACGTCTTTTTTTTTTTTTTTTTTTTTTTTTTTTTTTTTTTTTTGTGGTACTGGGATTCCTGGAACCCTTGTACCTCCTGGCTACACTCCCAGATCTATTTTTATCTTTTTATTTGGAAACAGGGTCTCTTAAGCCAGTGAGGCTGGCTCCGTACCTCTGTGATCCTCCTGTCTCTGCCTCCCAAGCACGGGGATTACAAGCATGCGCCACCATGCCTGGTTTTGCTACATCTTTTTAACCAAAGTCAGTAATCTGGTAGCTCTTTACTTCCTGGTTCAATAAGATATAGGACCAATTGTACTTTTTTTTTTTTTTTTTTTTTTTTTTTGGTGATACTGGGAATTGAATCCAGGGGCATTCTACCTCCAAGATTCACCCCCAGCCATATTTTATTCTTTTTACTTTGAAGTAAGTTCTCATTAAGTTCCGGAGGGCCTCATGAAGTAACTGAGGCTGGCCTTGAACCTGTGATACTCCTGTCTCAGCCTCCCAAGTACTGAGATTACAAGTGTACCGCTTGTTTGGAACTTTCTTTGATACCAAGATCCCTTGTTTGCAGAAGATATTCCTAGGTTACTACATATAACAATCAGAAGTTGTTCACAAAATCAGTTTGTTACAAGAAATGTTACAATATTTTATAACAAGAAATGCAAAAAGAAATGTTATAATATTTTATTTCCTTTAAATTAGATGAAATCCAACTCTGACTTCCTACTTCCATTCTACCAAACTGAAGAGAAAATCATTCTCAGCGATTAAATGGGCCCCCATCCCACCTTAGGGTTATGGAAGAGCGTGGAGGCTTGGGAAGCCAGGAGAAGGGTAGAGGTTAGTCAGTCCATTAGCCATGACCATGGGCTGGCTTCTGGCTGTGGCCAGCTGCAGGCACGAGGTGCTGTGGGATTTTGGCATCCGGGTTGCTGCTTTCTTTTCTCAGCACTGCCTTGTCTAGAGTACCGCTAGGAAGCGAGGTTGCAGGCCTCCTCTTTTTCTTTGTTTATTTATTATTATTATTATTTATTTTTATTTGTTTATTTTTGCATTACTCAGGATGGAACCCAGGGGCATTCAACCTCTGAGCTACACTCCCAACCCTATTTTTTAGTCTTTTTTTATTTTTGAAACAGTGTCTCACTGAGTTGCAAAGTGCCTTGCTAAGTAACTGAGGCTGCCTGCGAACCGCGATCCTCCGATCCTCCGATCCTCCGGTCCCAGTTTTCTGAATGTTGGGATTACCAGCATGTGCCAGCACACCTGGTGAGGCTTCCTCTTTTTGTGGGTCTGTAAGCAGTTTCTTCCCTTTCTCTCTTTTTTATTTTTTTATTTATTTATTTTATTTATTTATTTTTTTTTTTTTTGCGGGTCTGGGGATGGAACCCAGGGGCATTTGACCTCCGAGCTACACCCCCTGCCCTATTTTTTATTCTTTATTTTGAAACCGGGTCTCACTGAGTTGCAGAGGGCCTCACTAAGTAGCTGAGGCTGTCTGCGAACCACGATCCTCCAGGTCTCAGCCTCCCGAATGCTGGGATTACAAGCGTGCGCCACCACGCCCGGCTCTCCTTTCTCTCTTTTTTAGAAGGGTGTAGTGGTGCACACTTGTAATTCCAGCATTTGGGAGGCTGAGACAGGAGGATTGTATAGGTTTGAAGCCAGCCTCAGCTACTTAGGCTCTCAGCAACTTAGTGAGACCCTGTTTTCAAATAAAGTATAAAATAGGTCTGGGAATGTAGCCCGGAGGTAGAAAAGCCCCCAAGTTCCACCCCAAGTACCATTAAAAAAAAAAAAAAAAAAAAGGCATTCATCTTTCCACCCTTCCCTCAGGATAATCTCCTCAAGGAATTCACATTTTTAGAAAACAAACACCATCTTCCCTTGAGGAAGCAAATGGGGCTCCCTTCTTGGAGGGTTTGGGAGTCAGTGAGAAGAAAACATTCACAGATGCCCTAATAACTCACCCAGTAACTTCCCTGTCAGTGATTCTTTGAAAGATCTCTACACAAATTACTTGATTTTTCTCCTTCAGCCAGCCCTCCCCTCCTTCCTTCCTTCCTCTTGTATTGATCTAAGTGGCATTCTACCTCTAAACAACACCCCAATCCTTTTTTTTTATTTTGAAATATGATCTCACTGAGTTGCTGAGGACCTTGCTAAGTTGCTGAGGCTGGCCTTAAATCTTTGACCCTGCTATCTCAACCTCCCATGTGCTGGGATTACAGGCATGCACCACCACACCTGACTGACTTTTGCTTTCTTTAAAAAATGGAATTTATTTCTCCTCTTGAATGTGTGCTGGAATTAGTAACTTCTAGTGAATAGAATATAACACAGGCCGGGCGTGGTGGCGCACGCTTGTAATCCCCGCGCTTGGGAGGCGGAGACAGGAGGATCGCGCAGGTTCGAAGCCAGCCGCGCGCGCTGGCTTAGGAGACCCTGTTTCCAAATAAAAATGTAAAAATAGGTCTGGGAGTGTAGCCCGGAGGTAGAAGGGCTTCCAGGAACCCCAGTACCACCAAAAAGAAAAAAAAAAAAAAAAAAAAGAATACAACACAAAGAGATTTCACTTCCCAGTGTGGAGTATAAAAGACTGGTGTCTGCCTTGAGACCCCGTACCCCCTCCCTGCCTCTCCCGTTGTCACTCTTCACCTTGTCTGTCTGCCCTTTCACTCTCTTCTGTGCCATGCTGTGTGGATCTCTGGAGAGGCAAACCAGGCAGCCCAGGAGGAGGCCCATG
The DNA here is from genome assembly GCF_963383645.1 of Muscardinus avellanarius. Lineage (NCBI taxonomy): Eukaryota > Metazoa > Chordata > Mammalia > Rodentia > Gliridae > Muscardinus > Muscardinus avellanarius. Next base: position 11,124,207 of record NC_137799.1, read on the forward strand.
TGGCAAGGAGGCCGCCAGCAGCCACAGAGCGAGCTTGGATGCAGATTTTCTGCGGGCGGCTGGCAGCCATGTGAGAGAGTCACTGGGGTGAGCTTGGAAGGGGAGCTCCCAGTCTCATTGATGCCTGTAGTCCTGGCCAACAGTTTGACTCATTGTCCTGGCTCACAAGGGCTGGGTTATGTGAGCCTGTGATTCTCCCTGGAGAGCCCCTTCCTCCCAGCACTGTTCCACTGTACCCAAGGGCTCAACGTCTGGCTAAGCTTTTGCTTGTTCTCCTATTCTGGATGAGGGAGGGAGGGAGGGAGGGTGTGTGTGTGTATGTGTGTATGTGTGTGTGTGTGTGAGTGAGAGAGAGAGAGAGAGAGAGAGAGAGAGAGAGAGAGAAATATATATATTTTTGAGGTACTTGGGATGGAATCCAAAGATCTTCTACCTCCAAGCTATACCCCCAACCCTGTTTTTTATTCTTCTTCTTTTTTTTTTTTTTTGGTGGTACTGGGGTTCCTGGAAACCCTTCTACCTCCAGGCTACACTCCCAGACCTATTTTTTTTTTCAATTTTTATTTTTTTTTTTAATTTGGAAACAGGGTCTCTTAAGCCAGCAAGGCTGGCTTCGATCCTGTGCAATCCTCCTGTCTCTGCCTCCCAAGTGCAGGGGTTACAAGTGTGTGTCACCAAGCCTGGCCCAAACCTATTTTTTTATATTTTATTTTGAAACAAAGTCTTACTAAGTTGCTGAGAGACTCACTAAGTAACTGAGGCTGGTTTCGAATCTGTGCGATCCTCCAGTCTTTGCCTCCCAAGCGTGGGGGATTACAAGTGTGCACCACCATACCCGGCTTTATTCTTTATTTTGAAACAAGGTCTCACTGAGTTGCAAAGGGCCTCACTAAGTAGCTGAGGCTGTCTGCAAACCTGCGGTCCTCCTGTCTCAGCCTTGGGATTACAAGGGTGTGCCACCATACCTGGCTAGAATATATGTATTAATGAATATGTATGTGTGTTTTGAAAGCAACTATCTTTTGGTTAAAGGCATTGGATGGTAGTTCACTTTTAGGCAGTGATGTGTGTCTATTCTGTTTTGTTTGTTTTTGTGGTACTGGAGATTGAACCCAGGGCATTCTACCTCCAAGTTACACCCCCAGCTCTATTTTATTCTTTGACACAGGTCTCACTAAGCTGTGGAGGGCCTCACAAGTTGCTGAGGCTAGATGCGAACTTGTGACCCGCCTGTCTCCACCTACCAAGTACTGGGATTACATGTGCGTGCCACTCTGCCTGGCTGATGTGTGCCTGTTCTCACAGCTGGATCTCAGCCAGTTTCCCTTCATCCAGCAGTCATTGCTCTCCCTGCCCTCTTGCCTGACAGGGAGAGGTAGGTCCCAGCTCACGTTTGATGATTAGGGACAAGCCGTGTATGTCGGCACAGTGAATCAGAGTCAGGTCTTCTTTTCTGCTCGGTGTGCTAGTGTATCCTCTCGTCCCAATTCTGGGGAGGCTGAGGTAAGGGGATCAAATGTTTGAGGCCAGCTTCAGCAAGTTAGTGAGACCCTCAGTAACCTTAGCGAGACCCTGTTTTATAGTAAAAAAATTGAAGGGTATAGTTCAAAGGTAGAATGCCCAATCCCCAGTACTCTCTCCCACCAAAAAATCACATTTAGTACAGGTTCTAGTGAATTCATGTCATTATATTTTTCCCAGTAACCAGATAATAAAATCACTAATTTTCATATAGCTATTTACAGAATTTTCAATTGTGAAAGAGGGCCTTATCCTTGACAGCACTGGACACCACTGAACTAGGTGATCTTGGAGCCGTTTCTTGTTTAGTGTGTGGAGTCTGAGACCCTTGAGCTTGTGGTGCGCGTGCGCTGAGAGCCCAGAGCTGGCAGGCTCCGGGCGCTCCCTTTCCTTCCACATGCCCTGGGGTTTGGTTCACCCTCCCAGCATCCTTGTGTCATCTATCGTCTGCCTGTCAACCCTTCTTTGAAAGAGAGTGCAGTGCCAAAGCTTCCTCTACCATGTTCAGTCTCAAAGTATCTGATGCTATCTCATTTTTAAGTGTTTTTACCATTAGTAACAACAGAGAATGAAACCAACAAAAAACTTTCTTGTTTTAGAATTGTTTTAGAAGTAGGAGGCTTTCCTGATCTGTTTCTAGTAACTACTAGAACTAAATGGTGTCAAAAGGTTCTTCCTACACTATGTTTAATTTCTAGTGGGAGATTACTTATTTTCCTTATTTTATTACTCTTGTATTCTGGGAGATACCTACTCATTTTTTTCTGTTCTTTTTCTCTATAGTTGGACTCTGAGGATAATTTTTGTTTACTTAGTGGTACTGGTGATTGACCCCAGGGGCATTCTATCTCTGAGCTACATCTCCAGCCCTTTTATTTATTTTTTAAATAAAAGGTTCCTGAGAGTCTTTAAGTTGCTGAGGTTGGTTTCCAACCTGTGATCCTTCTATCCCAACCTCTCAAGTACTTAGACTCTGTTTCAAAGTAAAAAATAAAGTAGGACAAGGAGTATAGCACAGAGGTAGAATGCCCCTGGGTTCAATCCCCAATAATGATGCCATGTGCTTTCACCTTTCTCTCTTGGGAACCAGCTAGCATGCTGTGCTGTGAGGAACTCAAGCAGTCATGAGACTGAACGTTCCTGGCCCACAGCCCCAGCCGGCTCCCAGCTGACATCCAGCATTCGCTTGCCAGGCACAGGCATGAGCTGGCCTAGGTCACAGCCTCCTACTCCAGATCTCCATCCAAGGACTGTGGTGTCCATGTAGAGCAGAGGTGCACTGTCCCTGCCACGTGCTACCCAAAGTTTGGATTTATGAGCAGAGCAAGTTTGGTTTAAATCCTGAGTTGTATAGTGGTAGGTCACTGGATCAATATTCTGTTTTACTAAAAAACACAAAAATTAGATAATAGAATTCTGCCCAGAGAACTCCATTTTTATTTTGATGTATTTCTAATTTTTTTCTTTTTTTGTACTGGGGAATGGAACCCAGGGGCCTTCTATCTCCGGGCTATACTCCCAGACCTATTTTTTTATATTTTATTTGGAAACAGGGTCTCTTAAGCCAGCTGAGGCTGGCTTTGAACCTGTGTGATCCTCCTGTCTCAGCCTCCCAAGCGCAAGGATTACAAGTACGCGCCAGCACACTCAGCATGTATTTCTAATTTTGAAGGTTATGTATATTTTTATTTTTTGTACTGGAGATGGAACCCAGAGGTATTCTACCTTAGAGCTATACCCCGAGCCCTTTGTTTTATTTTTTATTTTGAAGCAGGGTCTCACTAAGTTGCTGAGACTGGTCTCAAACCTATGATCCTCCTGCCTCAATCTCACAACTAAGGTTATGTGTATCTAAATAATAAGCCCTGACTTTGATTCAGCCCCATCAGTTTGTGAATCATTTTTTTTTTAATCTATAAAAATGGTATCTGCTTCATAGATTTTTTTTTTGTGTGTGTGTGTGTGTGGTACTGCGGATGAAACCCAGGGCTCTTCTACCTCTGAGTTACACCCCCAGCCCTATTTTTTTTTATTCTTTATTTTGAAACAAGGTCTTACTAAGACCTCACTAAGTAGCTGAGGCTGTCCGCAAACCATGATCCTCCAGTCTCAGCCTCCCAAATGCTGGGATTACAAACGTACGCCACCATGCCCGGCTCCATAGATTTGTTTTGATACTTTAATGACTTATACATTTGTAAAGTGTTTAAACAGAGCTTGCCACAAAATGCTCCCTGTTTATTTCTACTGTGTGTGTGTGTGTGTGTGTGTGTGTGTGTGTGTGTGTGTATGTGTGTGTGTGTGTGTGTTTTACTGGGGATGGAACCCATAGGCTTTCTACCTCTAAGCTATACTCTTAGTCATTATTTTGAAACAGGGTTTTACTAAGTTGTGGAGCCTCGCTTAGTAGCTGAGGTTGACTACGAACCTGTGATCCTCCTGTCCCAGCCCCCCAAATACTGGGATTACAAGTGTGCGCCATCATGCCTGGCTCATTTCTATTTTTAATCACTACTTCTGCTGCTGCTACTAGTATGGAGTTATTATTTTCAGACCAGAGAAGGGGAAGGATACTCAGCAGAGAAGTTGCCACCTGAACTGGCGGAATGAATAGCACTCACAAGAAGTTAGGGACAGAAGGATGCGGGAAGGTGGAAAGGACTAAGGTATTCATGAACATGTTTTAGGTTTCTCAAGCCTTGAAGGCTTGCTGAAAAAGTGAAGACCTGAATGTCCTCTTTGGGAAAAGAGAATTAGGGACAAGGTAATAGAGAAATTTCTAAACCAGATAGTGGGTATGCTAGTGCTGTTTTTGTTTTTTGTTTTTTGGACTTTTTTTGTGGGTCTGGGGATGGAACCCAGGGGCATTTGACCTTCGAGCTACACCCTCTGCCCTATATTTTGTTCTTTATTTTGAAATAGTGTCTCACTAAGTTGCGGAGGGCCTCACTAAGTAGCTGAGGCTGTCTACAAACTGTGATCCTCCGGTCTCAGCCTCCCAAATGCCAGGATTAAGACTTAAGTGTGTTAAACACAGCTCATTGTTCATTTTTCATTTTTAATAGTTTAGAGTTTAGGTTGATTACTGACTAGAACATTAGCAGTGTTAACTCAAAATCTTGAGGTGGGTTAGGGTGGCATTTCTGTAATAAAAGGGATTATTGAGTCGGTACACACTTTCACATGACTACCAGTAGCAAGTTCCATGACTACCGGTAGCAAGGCCAGAGAACAGTTCGCTGGATTTAGGGTTCAAGTGTGTTTTGTAGTGAAGATTTGGGGGAGGGAAGCCTAAATTGTTTACCCTGAACTCACATTGGCTGTAGATGGAAGGCAGAATAACCTGAAGTGGGGATTTTGGGGGTAGGAGGGCAGTCCAGATGGAGTAGTACTTGGTGCTTCAGGATTGGTTGGCATTCAGGAGGCAGTGTGCTGGGGATTACTTGCCAGGGCATGCATATATATATATTTATTTATGGTATTAGAGCTTGAACTCAGGGATATTCCATCTCCACGCTATACGCCCAGCCCTAATTTTGCTTTGATTTCAAAATAGGGTCTTGCCAGGTTGACCAGAGTCTCACTGAGTTACTTGAGGCTATTCTCGAACCTGCAGTCCTCCTGTCTCAGCCTCCAACTCCTGGGATTATAAACATACACCACCATGCCCAGCTGCCAGGGCTTTTAAGTCAAGGTTTGAAATACATTCAGGAATGTAGTGGAACAGTCTCGTGTTGGTTTCACCTGCAGTTCCTCCCATGTACCCACTGGACCTTGTAATTGAATTTTAGGACATCTCAGAATTTTTCTTCTATCTGTCAACACTGAACTAAATGGAAAGCAGACAACCAAGGAGGGTAACTTAGTTCCCAGGGTGCTGTTGCTTATTAGCAGATAAACTTTATATTTGTTATTGTATGATTCTATTTACAAATAAAGAAACAGAGGCTCAGCAGAGTACAGTGATTTACTGATAGTAACAGCTAGGAAGTAGTACGGTCTCCATGAATTAGTTTGGCCTTGTAAAATGTTTGCTACTACACCTTGAGTATCCCTAATCCAGAATACCAGGGACCAGAATATTTCAGATTTTAAGATATTGCTATATACATAAAGAGATATTTTGGGGATGGGACCCAAGTCTAAACACATAATTCACTTATGTTTCAGATACAGTTTATACATGTAGTTTAAAAGTACACACCCATATTTTGGTAGTGGGAATTGAAAACCCAGGGCATTCTATCTCCGAACTACACCCCCAATCCTATTTTATTTTATTCATTTGAATTTTTTTAGTTTTCTTTTGAGGGGTCTGGGGATTGAACCCAGAGGCATTTGACCGAGCTACACCCCCTGCCCATTTTTTATTCTTTATTTTGAAACAGGGTCTCATTGAATTACAAAGGGCCTAAGTAGCTGAGGCTGTCTGTGAACCGTGATCCTCTGGTCTCAGCCTCCCAAATGCTGGGATTACAAGCACGCACCACCATGCCCGGCCCTGTTTTATTTTTATTTTGAAAGAGTCTCACTAAGTTGCTGAGGGTTTTCTTAAGTCACTGAGGCTGATGTTGAACTTGTGATCCTCCTGTTTTAGCTTCTCAAGTATTAGGATTATGGGTATGTGCCACCAGGCCTGAGAGAAAGTAATTGTACTGGGGACTGAACCAGGGGCATTCTACCTCTGAGCAAATCAATCTCTCTCTCTCTCTCTCTCTCTCTCTCTCTCTCTCTCTTTCTTTTTTTGTGGTACTGAGGATGGAACTCAGGGACATTTTACCTCTGAGCTAAATCTCAGCCCCCATTTAAAAATTGATTTATTGATATTTGGTACTGGGGATTGAACCCAAGGGCATTCTGCCTCTGAGCTATACCCCTAACCCTATTTATTTTTATTTTGAAACAGGGTCTTAGCTGGGCATGGTAGCACACACTTGTAATCCCAGTATTTGGGAGCCTGAGACAGGAGGATTGTGGTTCACAGACAGCCTCAGCTACCTAGTGAGACCCTGTTATTTCAGCCCCTAAGTCCAACCTTGGGGAGACAAAAGGTGTTGAAGGTTTCATTGATCACCAGTGGGTAATGATTCAATCACACATTGACTATGTAATGAAGCTTTCATTAAAACTCAAAAGAAAGCCAGGCGTGGTGGCACATGCTTGTAATCCCAGCATTTGGGAGGCTGAGACAGCTACTTAGTGAGGCCCTTTGCCACTCAGTGAGACCCTGTTTCAAAACAAAGAATAAAGCTGGGCGTGGTGGCACACATTTGTAATCCCAGCATTTGGGAGGCTGAGACCGGAGGATGTGGTGGACATCCTCAGCTACTTAGTGAGGCCCTCTGCAAGTTAGTGAGACCCTGTTTCAAAATAAAGAATAAAAAAATAGGGCAGGGAATGTAGCTTGGAGGTCAAATGCCCCTGGGTTCCATCCCCAGACCCACACACACACACAAAAAAAAAGAATAAAAAATGGAGCTGGGAGTGTAGCTTGGCAGTAAAATGTCCCTGGGTGTTCCATCCCTAGTACTGCCAAAAAAAAAAAAAAAAAAAAAAAGATTTTTAAAAAAGTGGAACAAGCCAGTTATGGTTGTGCACACACTTGTAATCCCAGTACTTTGGAGGCTAAGAAAAGAGGCGCAGGTTCGTGGCCAGCCTCAGCTACTTACGCCCTCTGCAATTTAGACCCTGTTTCAAAATAAAGTATAAAACTAGGGCTGGCCGGGCGTGGTGGCGCACGCTTGTAATCCCTGTGCTTGGGAGGCAGAGACAGGAGGATCGCGCAGGTTCGATGCCAGCCACGTGTGCTGGCTTAGGAGACCCTGTTTCCAAATTTAAAAAAAATATATAAAATAGGTCTGGGAGTGTAGCCCAGAGGAAGAAGGGTTTCCAGGAACCCCAGTACCACCAATAAAATAAAATAAAATAAAAAAACTAGGGCTGGGGGTGTACTCAGAAGTAAAAGGCCTCTGGTTTTAATCCCCTGTACCTAAAAAAAATTTTTTTTGTTTTGTTATATTCAGGACAACACATTACAGTTAGTCATCGTATTTTCTCAAGGTTCTTTGACAGTGGTAGTTTCTTAGACCTTTCTTTTCTGTTTTTCTTTTTCTTTTTTTTTTTTTTTTTCGATACTGGGGATGGAACCCAGGAGTATTCTTCCTCCGAGTAACACCCCCAGCCCTGTTTTTTATTCTTTATATTGAAACAGGATTTCACTGAGTTGCAAAGGGCCTCACTAAGTAGCTGAGGTTGTCCAGGAACCATGATCTTCCTGTCTCAGCCTCCCAAATGCTGGGATTACAAGAGTGCGTTACCACACCTGGCTCCTTAGATCTTTCTTATTTTTCATGACCTTGATAATTTTGAGGAGTACTGGTCAAGTATTTTGTATGCCTCATAGTTCTTTGAGTTTGGTATTTTTCTCATGTTTATATATATTTTTTCTGCTACTTGGGATTGAACCTAGGGGCATTCTACCTCTGAGCTATACCCCTAATCCTATTTTTCATTTTTTATGTTGAAACAGGGTCTCTTTAAATTGCAAAGGGCCTCAGTAGCTGAGGCTGGCTTTGAACCTGTGATCCTCCATGTGTGTACCACCATGCTCGGCTTATTATTATTATTAATTTTATAGTTAATTTTTTTTTTTGCAGTACTGGGGGTGGAACCCAAGGGCTTTCTTACCTCTGAGCTATACTCTCAGCTCTATTTATTTATTTATTCATTCATTCATTTTTATTTTATTTTATTTTATTTTATTGTGGGTCTGGGGATAGAACCCAGGGGCATTTGACTTCTGAGCTACAATCCCTGCCCTATTTTTTATTTTTTATTTTGAAACAGGGTCTCACTGAGTTGTAAAGGGCCTTGGTAAGTAGCTGAGGCTGTCCTCGAACCACGATTCTCTGGACTCAGCCTCCAAATGCTGGCATTACAAGCGTGCTCCACCACGCTTTATTCTTTATTTTTTGAAACAAGGTCACACTAAGTTGGAGATGGCCTTAATGTTAAGTTTTTTAAGTTATTTGTAGAGCTTATCAGAGAAGTAGGTAGCAGCTGTTCCTTTCACAGTTATAGATTTACTATAGTCATAAAATGCCATTTTCAGCATACTCTGTACATGATCTGTACATCATTTTTTACAGTTGTTGTTAACCTCCATGATGTGACTTAGGGTCTGTCAGATATGATTAAACTCATGGATGCTTATTTTTTATTTTGCATTGTAATCTCCAACTGTGTTATTTATTTTATTGTTTAAATTGTTCCGTCTTTGACCACTGAGAAGGATTTTGGTTAGCCGCATTGTCTTCTGGCATCCAACCACCACTGTAGGTCTTGTTTAGTTTTTCAAGCCTTTCTCACTTTCTGGAAGTACAGGATACTACAGGCTCCTCTTGTATATTTTCTGCCTCAATCATGGAATTAGACATTTCTCCTTTTATTGGAAAATAGTATTAGAAGCCAAGATCTGGGTGCCTAGTCTGCTTGTTGTTACTGGGGAATGATGTGGCTTTAATTTGCCTTGCTCTGTTGACTGATGAGATCATGTACCCTTGTATATATTTGTTTATATATCCTGTTTGTCATGTGATAAGCCTGTTTGAGCTTGAGTAGTTAGGACAGAGACTCTAAGCTTATAAAGCCTAAAATGCATATTCTTTGCCTATCTCAGGAGAGAAATTTCCTTACTCTTACAGTTAAAATAACTATTTTAATTTTAGTACTCAGTTATTAGATTTTTGTTTATTCAGTTTTTGGTCACCTAAGTTGCCCAGAATGGCTTCAAGTTGCAATCATCTTGCATGCACCTCCCAAGTAGCTGGGATTATAGGCATGCACCACTGCTCCTGGCTCTGGGTTGGTTGATTTTTTTCCAATATTTGTTTGTATATTTCTTAGTATTTCTGATACTCTTTATGTAGATGCCAGACATTGTAGAATTATTGGATACTTTTTTTTTTTCTTACAGATTTCTTGAGATTTTTCCTGGGATACAGTTAAATTATTTGAAAATACTTCCATCCTCTCAGGTCATACCTTTAAGCTTTATTAGGTGGGAACAGGGCAGTGAAGGCTGTCTTCTGCTTATCATTCTGTGCCATATGGCAAGACCCTGTGGATAAGTTGCCTGGGTTTTCATCACAAGTGTCTCCAAGTCTGGCTGGTGGGGACAAGCAGGTAGGCTGTGTGAGCTGCAGCACTGTCGCTCAGGGCCCCTCGGGTCTTCTTTCCTCTGTCCTGTTTTACTTCTCTGCCACACATGAACTGAGCAGTGTTCAGCATAACACGTGAGAGGAAGGAGCTCAGCGTAGCTCTCCAGCACCTTCTCTTCTGGGATACTCTCCCTGTGACCTCAAGCTGGAGGTCTACCTTGGCCTCCCTGGACGCCCCATTCCCTCCTTCTGTGTAGGACTTCCATGAGTCCGCCTGGTTTCCCCTCTGCCGCACGCACCGGGAAAGTGCTCTCAAGCAGTGAGCTGGGCGCTCGTCCCTCACTTCCTCATGCTCATTGCTGCTTCTCTGATGGCCAGCGTTTTAAGAACCATTGTTCATAGGACTTCTTCCACTTTCTTCTAGTTGTTTCAGGTAGGAGGGTAAATCTGGACCCTGTTACTACATCTTGGCTAGAAGTGGAAGTCCTTGAGATCTTTTTTAAACCCTAAGTGTTTAATTTTATCATGTGCTTTTTCTCTTTCTATTGAGATACAGAAAAATATGTTTCCCTCCTTTTTTTTCTTGCTAATGTGAGTAGTTCTTTTTTTTTTCTAATGTTAAACCAATCATGCGTTTGTGGAATAAATCTAGTTTAGTTATGAATTCTTTTTTTGGTACTAGGGATTGACTCTGGGCCTTTCTATTTCTATACTGTAGCCCCCTTTTTTTTTTTTTTTGCGGGTCTGGGAATGGAACCCAGGGGCTTTCTACCTCCAAGCTATACCCCCTGCCCTATTTTTTATTCTTTATTTTGAAACCGGGTCTCACTGAGTTGCAGAGGACCTCACTAAGTAGCTGAGACTGTCTGCGAACCGCGATCCTCCAGGTCTCAGCTTCCCGAATGCTGGGATGACAACCTGTGCCCCTCTTCTCTCAGCCAGTACTGAGATCATAGGCATGGGTCACTGCTCCCGGCTGATTCTTCTTTATATATGCTGGAGCCAACTTACTTAATATATTACTCTTTGAAGGTTTTGTATCTGTGATTATGATGTGTGTGTGTGTGTGTGTGTGTGTGTGTGTGTGTGTGTGTGTGTGTTAGTTACTGGGGCATGTACTATAGAAACTATACCCTCCAGACCTATTTTGTTTTTACTTGGAAACAGGGTCTCCCTTGGTTGATGAGAGTCTCACTACTTGTTGAGGTGAGGCTGTCCTCAAACCTGAGATCCTTCTTTCTCTGCCTTCCAACTACTGGGATTACAGGAGTGCCCCAACTCACCAGCTTTTGGGATTATGTTTATTGTGGCTCTTCTTTTTTTAATTTTTTTTTTTTAATGGAACTGGGGATTGAACCCAGAAGCATTTTATATTCAAGCTACACTCCCAGCCCTATTTTTAGTCTCATTCATTCATGCATTCATTCATTTTTTTTGCAGAACTGGGGATCAAATCCAGGGGCATTCTACTTCAAGCTATATCCCCAGCCCTAGTTTTTATTCTTTCTTTATTTTTTATTTTTGCGTAGTGCTGGGGATGGAACCCAGAGCTTTCTACCTTTGGGCTACACTCCCAGACCTATTTTCTATTTTATTTGGAAACAGGGTCTCACTAAGTTGCTGAGAGCCTCACTAAGTAGCTAAGGCTGGCCGTAAACCTGTGATCCTCCTATCTCAGCCTCCCAAGCACTGAGATTACAAGCTTTCACTACTATACCTGGCCATGTTGCTTATTTTTGACATAAGATATTCTCTCTTTCTTTTATGGTACTAGGAATTGTACTCAGGGGCATTCTACATTCTACCCATTCTACTTTTGACCTATACCTTTATCCCTTTTTGTTTTGAAACGAGGTTTTTAATGTTGCTTAGGGACAGTTACTATTAGGGTGGATATTGAATAATAAGGTGGGGCTAGTGAATGAAAAGTATGGTTTTTAAAATTTGGAGGTACCATTTATACTGTTATATTTAGTTTCTAAATATGTATAATTTTGTTTTTATTTCCTTAAACATAGTAGAATCAATATCCACTATAATTCTAGGGTGTTTGAAAGAAAGACAGATAATTAAAGTTCAGTATACGATTTACTGCCAGGCAAGGTGGTGCATACCTTGTAATCCCAGTGCCTGGGGGCCTGAACCAGCAGGATCACAGGTTTGAGGACAGCCTTGGCAACATAGAGGCCCTCAGCAACCTTGTAAGACCCTGTTTCAAAACAAAAACATAAAAGAGGGCTGGGATAGCCAGGTATGGTGGTACACACTTAAAATACTAGACTTGGGAGGCTGAGACAGAAGGATTGAAGGCACGAAGCCAGACTCAGCAACTTAGTGAGGCTCTCAGAAACTTAGCGAGACCCTGTTTCCAAATGAAAAATAAAATAGGGCTGGGGTGTGGCCCAGAGGTAGAAGGCCTCTGAGTTCTGTCCTCAGTACTGCACATGCATCCAAAAAAGGGCTGGGATGTAGCTCATAGACAAAATGCCCAGGTGGTTCAATCTCCAGTACAAAACAAACAACAAACAAACCAAACAAAACCCAAAACCACACACGTAAGTTTACCAAAACCATTTTTATTTATGATAAATTATAACTTGGATTTAATTCTTCTATTATTATGGAAAATTTAGTAAGTATTTAAACATTTCGGTACCTAAAGATTCACATGAATTGTACAGGGCAACTGTCAAACTAGATTCCCAAGGATGTCAGACAGGAAATAAACTTACAGTGCTAAAAAAATTTTACTAGTTGAATAAGTTGTTGGAAATTAATATTACACTGTATTTTTTAATCATGCTTTTACATTCAATAGGAAGCCAAAATTACTTACACATCTGAAATTTAAGCTGTTTTAGGAAATCTGAGACAAAAATTAAGAGATTTCTTAATTTAATTATTAAGTATTGATTTTTTTTGTATGTGTATGGTACTGTGGAGGAACCCAGGGATATTCTGTGTCCAAGCTATACCACAGCCCTATTTTATTTTTTATTTTGAAACATGATTTAGCTAAATTGCTGAGGCCGGCCTTGGACCTGCAGTCCTCCTGTTTTAGCCTCCCAAATATTGGATTATAGGCATGTACCACTATGCCCAGCTAACTATTGACTTCTTAGTATATGTTTCCCAGAAAGTATATGTCTTCTGAGGTTATGATTTATAAATTTATGAGGAAAGTGTTTTTAAGGTTTGGGAATAAAACATAGTAATTTAAGTAATTTTTTTTCTAGGTAAAAAAATGGAAATATAGCCGGGCTTGGTGGCACACGCTTTTAATCCCAGCGCTTGGGAGGCTGAGACAGGAGGATCGCACAGGTTCGAAGCCACCTCAGCTACTGTGTGAGGCTCTCAGCAACTAAGTGAAACCCTGTTTCCAAATAAAGTATAAAATTGGTCTAGGGGTTTAGCCCGGAGGTAGAACGCCCCATTACCACACACACACACACACACACACACACACACACACACACACACACACACGGAAATATAGAACACATGTATAAGCAATTATGCCAGAGTATCTGTGGTTTTCTCTCTCTCTTTTTGTCATTTTATTTACTTAATTTATTATTTTGGCTTGAACCCAAGGGCATTCTACCTCTGAGCTATACCCCCCCAGTCTTTTTTATTTTTGGTATTGTAACAAGATCTTGCTAAATTTTTGAGGCTGGCCTCAAACCTGCAATCCCCTTGTCTCAGCCTTCCAAGTACTGTGATTATGTGTATGCATTACCACTCCTGGCTTGTAGTTCTCTTTATTTCTTTTCTTTTTTCTTTTTTCTTTTTTCTTTTTAGTGTGGTACTGGGGTTGGAACCCAGGGGCCTTCTACCTCCAGGCAACACTCTCAGACATATTTTAAATTTTATTTGGAAACAGGGTCTTGTAAGCCAGCTGAGGCTGGCTTCGAACCTGCTCGATCCTCCTGTCTCAGCCTCCCAAGTGCGGGGATTACAAGCATGGGCCACCACGCCCGGCTTAATTCTCTTTATTTCTAAAATACAATATTTCAGCCTGGCGTGGTGGTGCATGTTTGTAATCCCAGTACTTGGGAGGCTGAGACAGGAGGATGGTGCAGGTTCAAAGCCAGCCTCAGTTACTTAGTGAAGCTATCAGCAATGTAGACCCTGTTTCCAAATAAAATATAAAATAGGTCTGGAAGTGTAGCCCGAAGGTAGAAAGCCCTTGGGTTCCATTCCCAGTACCACATATACACACATACAAAAAGCGAAAATACAATATTTCCCATTTCTACAATACTTCTTCCTTCCTTCCTTCCTTCCTTCCTTTCTTTCTTTCTTTCTTTCTTTCTTTCTTTCTTTCTTTCTTTCTTTCTTCTGGTACTGAGGATGGAACCTAGGGGCACTCGATCTCCGAGCTACATCCGCAGCCCTCTTTTTTATTCTTTATTTTGAAACTGTGTCTCACTGAGTTGCAAAGGGCCTCGTTAAGTAGCTGGTGCTGTACGTGCACCACGATACTCCTGTCTCAGCCTCCCAAATGTTGGGATTACAAGCCTGTGCCATCATGCCCGGCTTACAATACATACTTAAATACACTGAATGCAAGGATTTTGAGCTTAAAGAACTTTTAGAGAACATCTCTTTGGATTTTTTTTGTTGTTGTTGTTGGAAGGGAAATGAGACTGGTACAGTTAAGGCACAAATAATTTGCTCTGTGTCGTGAGGAAATAGGAGTGGATTTGACACTCAGGGAATGGAACCTTTCCTATTGTTTCAGGAGCAAGTTACTTGAAATTTCAGAAATGTACAATGGTCTTAGTTTTCTTAACACCAGCTGGCTTCTAAAATTTGGTATATCAGTTCACTGCCAGCATATGTAAAAACTCAAATGTCTTTGAAGACCATTATTAATCAGGAAACAAAACAATGTTGACACTTCAAGTAAAGAAGAGCTTTAGGTTCTCAGAACTGAGAGGTTACTGTTACATTATTAAATTTAAGCCTGCTGGAGTTCTTCTACATTGGTGACATCCGGCCCAGGATGCAAATCGTCACGTGTCTAGTGTCTCCACACCGTGTACACTGTCCCCTGCGAGGCACCGGTAGTCCTCTTGATCATTAGAGTGAACACTGCACTCTACAGTGCTCTGTTCAAGTGACCCTTATTTTACTTAGGGATGTACCGAAGTACTGGAGTGGGGATATTGGCAATTTTATTAGAGCATATTATTAGAATTGTTTTATTAATAATTGTTAATCTCTTACTGTGTCTAATTTATAAATTAAACTTTATTATAAGTATGTATGTATGTATAGGAAAAAACAGCACAGTTGCGTGCCACATAACTTTCTGTTGAAGAGATATGATGGTGGTCCCTAAGATTTTATCACCTCATGCCAGGCATGGTGGCGCACACCTGTAATGCTAGAACATGGGAGGCTGAGACAGGACGATCATGGGTTCCAATCTCGCACTGCAAAGTAAATAGTTAGACTGTTTCAAAATAAAAAGGGCTGAGGGTGAATCTCAGAGGCAGAGTGTCCCTAGGTTTCAAAATAAAATAGGGATGGAGTTATAACTCAGAGGTAGAATGCCTCTGAGTTCAATCAATCTTTCTTTCTTTCTTTCTTTCTTTCTTTCTTTCTTTCTTTCTTTCTTTCTCTTTCTCTCTCTTTCTTTCTTTCTTTCTTTCTTTCTTTCTTTCTTTCTTTCTTTTTTGTGGTGGTACTGGGGATGGAACCCAGGGGCTTTCTAAAACTTCTGGGCTATACATCCAGACCTATTTTATATTTTATTTGAGAACAGGGTCTCACTAAATTGCTGAGAGCCTAAGTAGCTTAAGGTGGCTTAAAACCTTCAAGAGCCTCCTGTCTCAGCCTCCCAAGTACTGGGATTATAAACCTGCGCCACCACGCCCGGCTTTTCTTTCTTTTTTTGTAATACTAGGGTATTCTATCTCCAAGCTACACCCCAACCTTTATCTTTTGGTACTTCAGATTGAACCTCAGGCATTCTACCTCTAAGCTATACTCACAGCGCTATTTTAGTGTTTATTTTTGAAGCAGGGTCTTGCTAAATTGTGGAGGGCCTTCCTAAATTGCTGAGGCTGGCCTTGAACCTGCATTTTTTTTTTTTTTTTTTTTTTTTTTTTTTTTTTTTTGGTGGTATTGGTGATGGAACCCAGGGGCTTTTCTACCTCCGGGCTATACTCCTAGACCTATATTATACTTTATTTGGAAACAGGATCTCACTAAGTTTCTGAGAGCCTCACTCAGTAGCTGAGGCTGGCTTTGAACCTGTGTGATCATCCTGTCTCAGCCTCCCAAGCACAGGGATTACAAGCGTGTGCCACCACACCCAGCTTTCCAGTTACTGTCTTGTAACATGTATGCATTGTTAAGGACATTCATTGGTCATTTTTTCAGTTACTTCTGGAATATTTATTTATTTATTTATTTTTTATTTTTGCAGTACTAGGGATGGAACTCAGGGGCATTGTACCTCCAAGCATACCACAGTCCTATTTTTTAGTTCTTTTTTTTTTTTTTTTTTTTTTCAGTGCTGGGATGGAACCCAGGGGCATTCTACCTCTGAACTACACCCCCAGCCATATTTTTTTTCTTTATTTTGAAACAGGGTCTCACTGAGTTTCAAAGGGTCTCACTAAATAGCTGAGGCTGTCCACGAACCGTGATCCTCCTGTTTTAACCTCCCAAATGCTGGGATTATAAGCGTGCGCCATCATGCCTGGCAGTCTTTTTATTTTTAAAAACAGGGTCTCACTGAATTTTGAAGGACCTCTCTAAGTTGCTGAGGCTGTTCACAAACGCCGATCCTCTGGTCTCAGCCTCCCTAATGCTTGGATTAGAAGCGTAGGCCACCAGACCTAGCCCTTGGAAAATGGGTTTTAATATAATAGGAATAACTGTTACAATATCAGCTTCAATGTACCTTAAATAGGAATTATTTTGTTCTCTTGTCAACTTGAGTTCAGTAGAATCCCTTTTTAGTGGCTGGATTTCTTTTTGTGTTGTAGTATTTGTTTGTTTTGTGGTACTGGGGATTGAGCCCCAGGGCATTTATTTATTTATTTGTTTATTTCCAAACAGTGATCTAGCTAGATTGCTGAGTTTCACTATTTTCGAAGTCTGTCTTCGCACCTGTGATCCTCTTGTCTCAGCTTCCCAAATACTGGGATTGTGAGCATGTACCACCATGCAGGGCTGGATTGTAGCCCCCCCCCCCCCCGCCCCAGTACTGGAGATGGAACCCAGGGGCATTCTACCTCTGAGCTACATCACCCAGCCAGATTTTTTATTCTTTATTTTGAAACAGGTTCTCACTGAGTTGCAGAGGGCCTCACTAAGTAGCTGATGCTGTCTGTGAACTGTGATCCTCCTATTTCAGCCACCCAAATGCTGGGATTACAAGCGTGCGCCACCATGCCAGTCCTCAGTTGGATTGTAGTTTTTTTTTTGTGGTGGTGGTACTGGGGATGGAACCCAGGGGCTTTCTACCTCCAGGCTACACTCCCAGACCTTTTATATACTTTATTTGGAAACAGGGTCTCACTACGTTGCTGAGAGCCTCACTCAGTAGCTGAGGCTGGCTTCAAACCTGTGCGATCCTCCTGTCTCAGCCTCCCAAGGGCTGGGATTACAAGCGTGCGCCACCATGCCTGGCTTGGATTGTAGTTTTTAAGTGTAATTACTACATGGTAATAATCCTGTTAGGATGTATATTGCCAGCTATATGCGAAGGTGTATGAAGAATAAAATTAGACAGTGTTTTCCTCACAATCTAAATTTGGTAGGCAAGAATCTCCCTTTCTAGATGTCATTAAAAATAGAAGATGCCATCTGTCTAGAAAGAGTTATATTAAATACTGCCTGAGTTATGTAACACTGACTTCCGTTTAACCGTACCTAGGATTATTTTTTTTTCCTCCTTTGGTACTGAGGATTCAACCCAGAGACATTCTGCCACCCAGCCTTTTCTTTTCTTTTTCTTTTTTCCTTCCTTCCTTCCTTCCTTCCTTTCCTTTCCTTTTCTTTCTTTCTTTCTTTCTTTTTTTCTTCTTCTTTTTTTTTTTTTTTTTTTTTGCAGCGTTGGGATGGAACCCAGGGGCATTCTACCTCTAAGATACACCCCTACCCCTATTTTTTATTCTTTATTTTGAAACAGGGTCTCACTGAGTTGCAAAGGGCCTCACTATATAGCTGAGACTGTCTACGAACCATGATCCTCTTGTCTCAGCTTCCCAAATGCTGGTGATACAAGAGTGCGCATCTACACCTGGCTTCTATTTTGTATATTTTTTCTTTTTTAGTGGTACTGGGGTTCCTGTAAGCCCTTCTACCTCTGGGCTACACTCCCAGACCTATTTTATACTTTTTATTTGGTAACAGGGTCTCTTAAGCCAGCGTGGCTGACTTTGAACCTGTGCGATCCTCCTGTCTCTGCCTCCCAAGCGCAGGGATTACAAGCATGCGCCACCACGCCCGGATCTATATTGTAATTTTTTTTTTTTTGGGGTGGTACTGGGGTGGAACCCAGAGGCTTTCTACCTCCGGGCTATACTCCCAGACCTATTTTATATTTTATTTGGAAACAGGGTCTCACTAAGTTGCTGAGAGCCTCACTAAGTAGCTGAGGCTGGCTTCGAACATGTGCGATCCTCCTGTCTCAGCCTCCCAAGCGCGGGGATTACAAGTGTGCGCCACCAGGCCCGGCTCTATTTTGTATTTTGAAAGTGAGTCTTGCTAGGTTACTAAGGGTCTCACTAAGTTACTCAGGCTGGTCTCAAACTCATTATTTTCCTGTCTCAGCCTCCTAAATACTGGGATTACAGGTATTACCACCACACCCATCTTAGCCCTAGCATTCTTAAAAATAATATTTTCTTTAATATAGAGGCCAGGAGTGTACAGTTCTCAATGTTGACCTTATGTTGTTCTTTTTGTGTTTGTATGGTCCTAGGGGTTGAACCCAGGGCATTCTACCTCTGAACACTTCAGCCCTCTTATTTTGAAAGAGGGTCTCAGTTATAGAGGGCCTGAATAAATTGCTAAGGCTTGTCAGGAACCCGTGCTCCTCCATCCCTGCTTCTCAAGTACTAGGATTAGATTATTATTTAAATCTGTGACACTCAGCCGGGGGTGGTGGTTCACACTTGTAATTTCAGCGTTAGGGAGGCTGAGACCGGAGGATCATGGTTTGCGGACAGCCTCAGCTATTTAGTGAGGCCCTTTGCAACTCGGTGAGGCCCTATTTCAAAATAAAGACTAGCCAGGTATGGTGGTGCACTCTTGTAATCCCAGCACTTGGGAGGCTAAGACAGAAGAATCACACAGGTTCGAAGCCAGCTTCACCTACTTGGTGAGGCTCTCAGCAACTTAGTGAGATCCTGTTTCCAAAAAAAGTATATTAAAAAAAAAAAAAAGGTCTGAGATATAGCCTGGAAGTAGAAAAGCCCCTGGCTTCCATCCCTGGTACACATAAATAAATAAATAAATAAATAAATAAATAAATAAATAAATAAATAATCAGACTGGGGGTATAGCTCAGAGGTAGAGTGTCCCTGGGTTCCATTTCCAGTACTACTAAATAAATAAATAAATAAATAAATAAATAGTCTGCCAAGTGTGGTGACACATGCCTATAATTTCAGTACTTGGGAAGCTGAGCCAGGATTACAGATTTGAATATAGTCTCATCAATTTAGTGAGACTCTATTTAAAAATAGAAAATAAAAAAGGTTGGGGGTGTAGCTGGGAAGTAGAATACCTCTGGGTTCAATTCCTAGTACTAAAATAAATAAAGGACTGGGAGTATAGCTCAGATAGAACCTCCCTGGGTTCAATCTCCCCTCACACACAGAAAAACTTAAAACATTTGTATAAAAGACAGTTAACCACATTTATCAAGGAAAGTAGGATTTTGTTTTGTTTTAGTGGTACTGGGGTTCCTGGAAACCCTTCTACCTCAGGGCTACACTCTCAGACCTATTTTTTAATATTTTATTTGGAAACAGG
The DNA here is from genome assembly GCF_963383645.1 of Muscardinus avellanarius. Lineage (NCBI taxonomy): Eukaryota > Metazoa > Chordata > Mammalia > Rodentia > Gliridae > Muscardinus > Muscardinus avellanarius. Next base: position 11,143,889 of record NC_137799.1, read on the forward strand.
GTCTCTTAAGCCAGCGAGGCTGGCTTCGAACCTGCGCGATCCTCCTGTCTCCGCCTCCCAAGTGTGGGGATTACAAGTGTGCGCCACCACGCCTGGCTTGTTTTGTGTTTTTAATTCACAGTTTTGCCAGTTGAGAAAACTGGAAACTAGAGGGAGAGTTTTGATGTTATAGATGAACTTTCTGACTAAGGGAAAGGGCACATACATACAAATGGGAATTATCTGCCTCCCACTAAAACAACAAATCCTCACACCTCCTATTGTAGCCTGTGTAATTGCCTTTGGCATAATAGCTATTACCTCAGACAGAGTGAAGGCTTAATAACTGGATTGGAGATCTCTCTTTGCAGTACACAAATAAGAAAAACACCACCATGGAAGTTCCCTCCCACATCTGTCCTCCGTTTCTCAGTTTGCCAGCAGTGTGATTGCACCTACTGCCAAGACATATTTTAGCATTCTTAAATTATGTTACAGAAGCTGGGTGTGATGACACTTGCCTGTAATCCCAGTGTTTGTGGGGCTGAGGCAGGATTTCAGGATTGCAAGGTCAGCCTGCAATTTAAGAAGACGCTCAGCAAATTACTGAAAACCTTGTTTCAACGTAAGAAATGAAAAGGGCTAGGGTATAGTTTGGAGGTAGAATGCCAATGGGTTCAAGCCCCAGTATGCAGACAAATAGCAATAACAAAAATACTATCTTACAGGTTGTTCACCCTCTAAAGTGTTTGATACATAACGTTGAACAGTTCCAAATGAGATTAAAACAATTTGTCACGCTTGATAATTTCTCTAAGCTTTTTGTATACCAGTATAGATATTTTATTTAAAAAAATCATACTGCTTCACTAAGTCTCTTTACTTGTCATTAGATTTGCCATCCAACAAGATCATTTTTGCTGTTATATTTTCAGTTACGTTCAAAGTAGGTTTATATTCCTAATGTTGATGTTGAAATATCAAAATTTCTGTTGCTTACTAACTTTTATTTTCATTCTTAGAGTTTCATGAAATAGGTATAATCCTTTTTCTTAACAGGCAACATAGCCTTCTGAAATATCCAGCATATATTTTGCCAATAACAAAATTGTTCCTTAGAAACACCATGCTCTGTTGGGCGTGGTGGCGCACCCTTGTAATCCCCACGCTTGGGAGGCTGAGGCAAGAGGATCGCACAGGCTTGAAGCCAGCCTCCGCTGGCTTAAGAGACCCTGTTTCCAAATTAAAAAAAATATAAAAATAGGTCTGGGAGTGTAGCCCGGAGGTAGAAGGTCCCTAGGTTCCATCCCCAGTACCACCAAAAAAAAAAAAAAAGAAGAAAACAAAACCCCACCACCATGCTTTTAATAGAAGCCAGAGACTTTTATATATTCTGTATCACAAGACGCAAAGGAAGAACATCTGATTTGTGTAGGAGGGGGTAGTGGATTCAAACCAGGGTCTTGCTCATGCCAGGCAAATGTTTACCACTGCGTCCCCAGCCCTTGGGCATATTTTTAAATTTACTTAGCTTGTAAATTATAAGCAACCATACATCTTGAAAAATAATGAGATTTACATATTTTATAATCATACAATAAGGTCCATGACCCACTTCTTCTTCTTCTTTTTTTTTTTTGTACAGTCCTCCTACCTCTGAGGTATACCCCAGTCCTTTATTTATTTATTTATTTATTTATTCATTCATTCATTCATTCATTCATTCATTTGTGCGTGTGGTACTGGGGGTGGAACCCAGGGGTCTCCTACCTTCAGGCTATACTCCCAGACCATTGTATATTTTATTTGGAAACAGGTCTCACCTAGTTGCTGAGAGGCTCACCAATTAGCTGAGGCTGGTTTTGAACCTATGTGAGCCTCCTGTCTCAGTCCTCCAAGTACTGGGATTACAAGCGTGCATCACTATGCCCGACTCTTGCTTTTTATTTTAAAGCAGTGCCTCACTAAGTTGCTGAGGACCTCCATAAATTGCTGAGGCTGTTCTCAAACCTGTGATCCTCCTGTCTCTGCCTCCCAATTACTGTGATTACAGGCATGTGCCACCATGCATAGCTCCATGACTTATTTTAAGTGAGAAAGGCAAGTTGCATAGTTTGTATCATACAATTTCATTTTATTTGAAAAAACTGCTTTTGATATGCAAAGAAAAAAGTTTGGGGAGGATGTATAATTAATGGCTGTGATGAATCCAAGCACCTTGAGTCAGGTTCCCCAGAAGCAGATCTTGAGATAGGATTCATGATAGGATTCGTGACCTGCTAGGAAGAGTTTCAGGGGAGCATGGTAGAGTATCGAGAGTGGGATGGGGAAGGGGAGGGGGCTGGAGGAAGGGAGCCCCAGGGTGGGCAGCTTTGGCCCAGGCCTTCAGGGGAGTTCTGGACCTTATGCCTGAGAGTGGTCTCTACCAGTGACCAAAGAAAGAAGATGGAAGTCAGGCACACACCTCTTAATCCCAGATATTTGAGAAGCTGAGGTAAGAGGATCACAAATTCTAGGCTGGCCTAGCGGGTATAGCTCAGTGGTAGAGTGCTTGTATAGGATGTGCACGGCTTTGGGTCTGATCCCTAGTACACTAAAACAAACAACAAAAAAACACAAACAAAACCAAAACCAATAGGGAGCCTTTATATTCCTCAATCAGTTTTTCCCCTAGCACTGGGATTGAACCTTGGGGCATTCTACCTCTGAGCTACACCCCCAGCTCTCTATCTTTACTTTGAAACATGGTCTCACTAGGTCCCTGAGCATCTCATTAAGTCGCAGAGCTGGTTTTGAACCTGTGATCCTCCTGTTTCAGCCTCCCACGTACTGTGATTACAGATGTGGGCCAGCATGCCAGGCTTCATCAGTCGTTGCTTAAGGACCACCGCTGATGGGAGGAATGTGAACATCCCCAGGAAGCGCTGGTGGCCTGAGAGTGGTCCTCCTGCAGAGACCTGCAAGTGCAGGATGATGGGAGGAGATGCAGGCAGGCCCTGTCACCCAAGCTGTAGGGGTCTAAGTAAGTCAGAGGTTTAGTTCTTTCTCAGAAACTAACTCAGTTAAGCTCTGAGGGCTAGTGTGCCGCTCCACATATCCTGTCCTCGCTCAGTTACTGCCACAGTCCTTCCAGTCCACGGTGCTCCAAAAATTCCGATGACCAGAAAGGAGGAGGACAGGAGGGAACAGGGTCTAGGGCCAGTTCTGGAATCCCATTGGCTCTAATTTACATAGCCGCCCTTGGATTCAAGGAAACAGTTTTTATTCTTGTTGGCCTTATGTCCAGTTAAAAATAGGAGACTGTTACACAACTGCCTCCCTATTAGGGAAGAACACGTACTGTAGAACTATCTATGGTAGTGATGTTCATTTTCTGTCCTGTATGGATATGGTTTCTTTATTTTAGGTTCAACAAGCATGTGTAGTTTAACTGTGTCACAGGTTTGGGGCGCCAGGAAGCAGAATTTGAGACAGAATTTGGTGTACAGGACGTTCGGGAGTACCCTTATGTTCAACATCCACAGAAGGGAAAGGAAAAAGCGAGATTTGGCAGGAGAAAAAGTTGAGTTATGGTGTGGGCCTGAACAGTCCTGGCTGACTGCAGGGAGCTCTGGAGCTACAGTGGCTTTCAGAGTTGTCCTGCATTGGGCTGACATTGCTATACTCTTTATTTAATTATTTATTTGTGGTTCTAGGAGTTGAGCCCAAGGATGTTCTACTTTTTAACTACACCCTCAGTCTTTTTTTTTTTTGTGTGTGTGTGTGTGGTACTGGGGATGGAACCCAGGGGCATTTTACCTCCGAGCAACACCCTAACCCTATTTTTTATTCTTTATTTTGAAACAGGGTCTCATTGAGTTGCAAAGCCTAAGTAGCTGAGGCTGTCCTTGAACTGTGATCCTTCTGTCTCAGCCTCCCAAATGCAGGGATTACAAGCATTCACCACTACGCCCAGCCTAGAATTCATTTTAAGTGTACAGAAGATGATTTCTGCCAGGGATGGTGGCACACACTTGTAATCCCAGTTCTTGAGGAGGCTGAGACAGTAGGATTGCAGGTCCCTTTGCAATTTAGTGAGACCCTATTTCCAAATAAGAAATTTAAAAATCAGATTAGGGGTATAACTTGGCGGTAGAATACCTCTGGATTCCATCCATAGAACCAAAAAGTAAAGAAAGAAAGAAATGATTTTGTGTGTGTGTGTGGTACTGGGGGAACAGTGTGAAAACAGGGTCTCACTAAATTGCTGAGAGCCTCACTAAGTAGCTGAGGCTGGCTTCGAACCTGTGCAATCCTCCTGTCTCAGTCTCCCAAGTGCTGGGATTACAAGCATGCGCCACCATGCCCAGCCAAGAAATGATTCTTGACTATGCTAATTTATTTTCTAGTTGTGGATTTTTCAAGAATCAACATGAAGTTGGGCATCGTGGTGCATGCTTATAATTCCAGTACTTGGGAGGCTGAGACAGGAGGATTGCAGGTTTATGGCCAGCCTCAGCTACTTAGTGAGGCTGTCTGCATAATTGAAAGACCATGTTTTAAAATAAAGAATAAAAAATAGGGTTAGGGGTGTAGCTCAAAGATAGAATACCCCTGGCCCCAGTTCTACAAAAAAGCAAAACAAGCCAGACGGTTGGTGCACACTTGTAATGCCAGTATGTGGGAGACTCAGACAGGAGGATCACAGGTTCAAAGCCAGCCTCAGCAACATAGGGAGGCTCTCACAAATCTAATGAAACACTGTTTCCAAATAAATAAAAATGGGCTAGGGATGTAACTTAGAGGTAGAATGCCTCTAGGTTCAATCCCCAGTACCAAAACAAAAATAAAGACACTGACCTGTAGCTTCAAGCAAATCCAGATAGAAATAGCTAGATCGCTGCTTTTTTTTTGGGGGGGGGGATGGTACTGGGGTTCCTGGAAGTCCTTCTACCTCCGGGCTACGCTCCCAGACCTATTTTTATACTTTTTTTTTTTTTTTTTTGAAACTGGGTCTCTTAAACCAGCGCGGCTGGCTTCAAACCTGCGCAATCCTCCTGTCTCTGCCTCCCAAGCGCAGGGATTACAAGCGTGCACCACCACGCCCGGCGAGATCTCTGCTTTTTCAAACTTAATCATACAGGTCATCCAGAGAACTTGTTAAAAGCAGGTTCTGGCTCAGTAGGCCTTGGGGGGCTGTTCTGCTTTCCTTATAAGCTCAGGGGTGATGCCGACGCGTCTTGTCCGCAGGTCTTGCACTGAGTGGTAAGAGACTGGACAATAATTACAGTATCCATTGTACTTTCATCTTTGTTTGGGTTACTCACCTCTGGGGCATGTTTTGGGCTGTTTAATTTGATCAGGGTTGAGTTGTACATTTTAAGCAGATTGGATTATGTAACCTTTTTTCTGCTTTCTCTCATATTCTCTAAAATTATAGTACTATATAGCTTAAGGTCTGTAGTTTTATGCTTTTCAAATGGATAAAAGAAGTGTCAGAAGCATCAAATTTTTTTAATTGAATCATTAAATCTTCAGCAAAATTGATTTATCTACTTGAGGCAGTCTGAATTAAATGCAGAGTATTGTTAACCAAATTCGTAATGAGACAAAAGACATTCTGTTGAAAATTATTACTAGATATGCGGCATATACTTAATCAGGGATTTTATGTTTTGCAGGACTGAGACTGTTTCAGATAAAAGGCATGTGTGTGTTAGAGCAGTGGTTCTTAGCTGGGGATGATTCTGCCTCCCAGTACTGGCCATGTCAGGAGATGTTTTTTGTTACGACAGGTGGGTTGGTCACGGTGCTATTGATAGCTAGTGGGTGGACATCCTACAGTGCCACAAACAATCCCTCATAACAGAGAATTATTACATCAAAAGGTCAGTAGCTCCAAGGTTGAGAAACCCTGTATTAAAGAATTTAACTCTAGGCATGGTCATCGTCGTCATCATTGTAATAGTAGTAGTACAGAAAATACAGAATATAATCTCCATATTGCCCCAATCAAATTTTAACCTTTATTAACATTTTAGGGGTTTTTTGGTTTAAGAAATATCACTGGGAAGACAGTGCAAAATCATTTTGAATTAAAACTATGAAGATAGTTCATAGATAAAAGTACTGAAATTCTTCCAAATCTTAGCACCGAGAAATATCCATCATTAACTGGAGGTGAATATTACCCCAGACATCGTGTGTGTGTGTGTGTGTGTGCGTGTGTGTGTGTGTGTGTGTGTGTGTGTGTGTGTGTGGTGTGCTAGGGATGGAACCCAGGGGTATTCTATTTTGAGCTATACCCCCAGCCCTATTTTGTTACTTTATTTGGAAATAGAATGTCACCAAGTTTCGAGGGCCTCAATAAATTGCTGAGTCTGGCTGCGAACCTGTGATCCTCCTGTCTCAGCCTCCCAAGTACTAGGATTATAAGTGTGAGCCACCGTATCTGGCTCCAAGACATCTTTGTATGTATATACACAGAAGAATTAAGAGAAATGCTTTTATAAAATTGGGACCATATTATAGATACACTAAGCCCCTCTCCCTTTTTTGTGGTACTGGGGATGAAACCCAGGGGCATTCTACATTTGAGCTACACCCCAAGCCTTATTTTTTTATTCTTTATTTTGAAACATGGTCTCACTGAGTTGCAAAGTGCCTCACGAAGTAGCTGAGGCTGTCCACGAACTGAGATCCTCCTGTCTCAGCCTCCCAAATGCTGAGATTACATGTGTGTGCTACCATGCCTGGTTGTAAAAAAAAAAAAAAAAAAAAAAAAAAAAAAACTTTTTAAGAAGCAGTTTACAGAAATTTAACAGAATGGAATAATTATTTTTTATTTATTCATCACCTAACTTTGACAATCATGAATTTCTCTCTAATTTTATTTCATCTAAATTCACACCCACTCACCTAATCCTGAGTATTTAAAAACAAATCCCAAACATCACATCATTTTATCTGTCAATATTTCGGTATGTGTTTCTAAAACATATGGACTCTTACTTCACCCACATACAGTTACTGATTTCTCTAGTCCCTTTTTTCTCTCTCTCTGCCTCTCCTGTCTATCTCGTGTTTTCTTTCGATTTTTTATCTAATGAGGTTACACATATGAGAGCATTAAGTCCACAAAGAAAGGAGAATAGATGTGACACAGGCCAAAGCAAAAAGCTAGCCTCCAAAAGTACCTTTTGCACATTTTGTTTTACCTTTCTAGAATGTCCTAATCTGTTTGGGTATGCCATGTAAAATGATGAAATGTATTTTTTTTTTTTGTTTTAGAACATTTATCTTTCAGATGGCCTTTCTTATCTTTCCAATGCTTTTCTGAGCCATCTTTCTGTTTTGCTGTAGCGGACCAGGAGCCGCCCTGCCGGCAGCCGTTCTCTAAATGCTGGGGAGCTTCTTGAGGGCAAGGACCTCATCTCCAGCTGGACGCCGGATGCCACTAGCATCCCCTCGGTATCTGTCAAACGTCTGCTAGCATTCGAGGGAATCGTGCCTCAGTATTGACTGGTATATCAATTAAAACTGGCATTTAGCAGTTATTTAAAATAAAACCATTTATTTAGAACAGAACTGAGTTCACTTATTAGGTGCCAGCACCTGCATAGAGGAGATGATTCAGATGTGCACATTTGGGACCGGCATTGATAGGTGGCCTCTGTACAAGGAGCCGAAACAGGAAGTTCTGCTTTCTCTGCCACATGTTCTTGTTTTCTTATATTTATTTATAGGGTAACCATATGTCCCAATTTGCCCGAAAAACAGCCTCAGTTTTTGCAGTCTTGATGTAATTATTAGTAATCCCTGCTTTTTTCCACAGAATTGTCCCAGTTTAGATGGTAAACTGAATGGTAATCCTACTTATATAATAACATTTAACATGTGCCAGACTCTCTTTTAAGTACTCCGCATACATTTTCATTTAATCTTCGTGACAGGCCTAAGAAGTAGGGACTATCATTATCCCCATTTTCCATATGAGGAAGTAGAGGTGCAAGTTAAATAACTCAGCTAAGCTTGTGCAGCTGCCTCCTCAAGGTCTCCAACGAGGCTGTCGGAGATCCAAGGACCTGGGGTCTCACTAAGTTGCTGAGAGCCTCAGTCCATAGCTGAGGCTGGCTTAGAACCTGTGCGATCCTCCTTTCTCAGCCTCCCAAGCCCGGGGATTAAGAGGTGAGCCACCACACCCAGACCTCTTTCATTCTTATTTAAAGGGCATTCCCACCTTTTGTGACCCTAACCTTCAAAGGAGGCCATCATCCCATGTTGCCCCATTTCATGTTGCTCCATTTCCGCCATGTACCCCTTAGCCATTCCCTCTCTTAATATCTTATAAAAAAGGACTGTAGAAGATCCTAGGACCTCTCTCTACAGTTGCTCTCACACTTTCAAGATGGCCCACGTTTCCCCTGAATATGTATCTTTGCTTTTCCCTGTTTCCAAATAAAGTATAAAATAGGTCTGGGAGTATAGCCTGGAGCTAGAAAGCCCCTGGGTTCCACCCCCAGTACCACCAAAAAAAAAAAAAAAAAAAAAAAATCCAAGGAGGAAGAGGGTGCAGGGCTCTTTAACAAGAAGGTGTGACTTTTTCTGGGATCTTTCCCTTGAGGCAAAAGGTGAAGCTCTCAGGGGATTTAATCTGGATTTAATTGCTTCAGGAATTTCCAATGTGTAGCCAGACCATTATGACTTAAAAGAATAAACAAGTAAGCACTGTTAAAAATGAAACTAGCACACGCTGGCTTAGGAGACCCTGTTTCCAAATAAAAATGCAAAAATAGGTCTGGGAGTGTAGCCCGGAGGTAGAAGGGCTTCCAGGAACCCCAGTACCACCAAAAAAAAAAAAAAAAAAAAAAAAATGAAACTAAAGATTATGAAGTTTTCTTAGGTTTTTTTGTTTTTTTGTGTGTGTGCTATTGGGGGTGGAACCCAGAGGCTTTCTGTTTCCCAAGTGATACCTCCAGCCTTATTTTTTATTCTTTATTTTGAAACAAGGTCTCACTAAGTTGCAGAGGGCCTCACCAAGTAGATGAGGCTGGCTGTGAACCTATGATCCTCCTGTCTCAGCCTCTCAAGTACTGGGATTACAAATGTGCGCCACCATGCCCCACCAGTTTTTTTAGATTTTTAAAACTGTATTTTTGTGGGGCATGGTGGTGCACACTTGTAATCCCAGCATTTGGGAGGCAGAGACTGGAGGATCGTGGTTCGCAGGCAGCCTCAGCTATTTAGTAAGGCCCTCTGCAACTCAGTGAGACCTTGTTTCAAAAAAATGAAGCTGGGCATATAGCCCGGAGGTAGAAAAGTCCCTGGGTTCCACCCCCAGTAGGAAGGAAGGAAGGAAGGAAGGAAAGAGAGAGAGAGAGAGAGATAGAATTTAAAAAAATTCAGGCTGGGGGTGTAACTGAGGTAGAATGCCCCTGGGTTCCACCAAAAAAAAAAACAAAAAACAAAAAACAAAAAAAAAAAAAACAAAAACACACACACACACACAAAGAAAACCAAACAAAAAAACCTATTTTTCTGCTGGGCGTGATGGCTCAGGCTTGTAATCCCTGCACTTGGGAGGCAGAGCCAGGAGTGTCGTGCAATTCGAAGCCAACCTCGCTGGTTTAAGAGACCCTGTTTCCCCCCAAAAAAAAAAAAAATAGGTCTGGGAGTATAGCCCGGAGGTAGAAGGGTTCCTTCCCCGGTACCACCAAAAAACAAACAAACAGACAAACAAACAAAACATAAAAAAACAATTTTTCTTTTCAATTTGTCTTCTACCTAAAATTTTATTTCTTCTACTCTACATCATTAGTACTTGGGAAGCTGATACCGGAGGATCATAGGTTCGTGGTCAGCTTCAGCAACTTAGTAAAGCCCTCCACAACTTAGTGAGACCCGGTTTCATAACAAAAATTAAAAAATAGAACCGGAGGTGTAACTCAGAGGTAGAAAACCCCAGGGTTCAATCCTTAATAACACACACACACACACACACACACACACACACACACACACACACTGTGCAAACTATTTTGGATACTAAATGGCAGAGCCAGGATTGCATGTGGATAGTTTGTTGCCAGTCCTCCAAACCACTCTGGCATTCTGCATCTGTGACAGTCCAGAATGCCCCTGTCCTTGCAGAATATACACAGACCAGCCGGGCGTGGTGGCGCAGGCTTGTAATCCCAGCACTTGGGAGGCTGAGACAGGAGGATCACACAGGTTCGAAGCCAGCCTCAGCTACTTAGTGAGGCTCTCAGCAACTTAGTGAGACCCTGTTTCCAAATAAAATATTTTTTAAAAAAGGTCTGGGAGTATAGCCCGGAGGTAGAAAGCCTCGGGGTTCCACCCCCAGTACCACCAAAAAAAAAAAAAAAAGAATATACACAGACCTACTAGGAGTCTCCTAACATAATCATTCTGCATATTTTTAGATTATAAATCTGGCTAAGTCTTGGGAATGTGAAGAATTTCTTTATCTTCACAAAATCCTTGTAGGTTTCTCCTGTGCCACCAGATGAGTGAGATTGCAGACTTTTTTTCTCAGCAGATTGAACACTCACCTTTTCTAAGGCATATAATACCAGCTATTTGGCATTTCCTCAGACACTCTCAAGTGACAAACCTCTCCATATTTTGGAGTGTTCCCCTTCTCTGCCATAGGCATTTCTGACCACCTTTGGTATCTTCCATTCATTCACATGCTTGGTAGCACATACCTGTCATCTCAGTGAATCTGGAAGCTGAGGTGGGAGGATTGCTAATTCAAAACCTTCCTGAACAATTTAGTAAGACCCTGTCTCAAAAGAAAGTAAAAAGTGGAATGTAGCTCATTGGTAGAGGACCACTGAGTCTAATCTGCAGTTCCTCTTCTTGCCAAAAATAAATTGATGAATACATTCACACAGGCACAGCCCAGGCATCTGGGACAGACCCTGCCCTATCCAAGCACACAGCCTTTTCACAACCTTGGGTCAGTTCCTATTTGGGAGTTGTCTGGCAACCATGTCCAAAGCACTGACATGGGGTCCTTTGAGGAAAAATCATTTCATACAACTAGTAACTTCCAGTTTAGTGCGTGCATAAGGACTGTGCACAGAAAACCATGATGTAAGTTAACCCGGTGTCATGAGAGACTAAGAGTTCAGAGAAAACTGTTCTTGACAGGGGGATCCAGAAAGGTTGTGTAGAGGCGGTGGCACTTTTAATCACTTTAACCCATTTTGTCCCATTGTCCCACATGTGGCACACCTGTAAAAACTTAAGTATATGATACATAATTATATGACATTTAATAGGTTATATGAGAATATAATTCGATTCTAACTACATAGTAGAATAGAATTATAATATTAGCATAGTGACATACACAAGCTCTTGGTTATGGTTCCCACTCTTGTCATGCACCAGTGTCAGTTTCGTTGCAGTATTTGCAGAATTGAGATCTTGAGACTTAATGAATTAACGGCTTCTACGCTGACTACTTCAGGTCAGGTCTCAAGTGTGCCCCGTGCAGCGGCTCGCAGAGGAGTGGGGCGTGACCGTCCTCCAGCTGAGGACTGGGGAGCGTGGCACGTGGTCCTCTGGAGGACTCCTGGCCAGCAGTCCTGTCTTGCTCTTCTGATGCCATCATGATCCTTGTGCACGTTTTGACCCTGTCGCAGCAGGGGCAGGTGATGAAGCTCTGCAGCAGCTGACCTCCTAACGTCAGCCGATACCCAGAATGTCTTTTTTCCTAATGAAAACATCGTCTACTTTTATTACAATATAATTACGTTTTGGTTTTTACTCTTTTACTTGATATCTTAATAAGAAAATGATTACATTTGACTAGAACTTATCATAGTGGTCTGCTAAGATAAGGCGATGTTCATTATTCTTGCTTTACAAATGAGGAAGCTCAAGTTAGATTGAACTGTGAGCTGTGTGATTTGGGGAAGAAGAGCACAATTTTTTTGTGTGTATGTGTGTGTCTTGGGGATCAAAACCAAGCCCTAGCATGTTAGGTAAGCACTGTACCACTGAGCTACATTTCCAGCCTTAAAACCGCATATTTGAGCCGGGCGTAGTGGCGCATGCTTGTAATCCCCGTGCTTGGGAGGCTGAGACAGGAGGATCGCACGGGTTCGAAGCCAGCCTCAGGTACTTAGTGAGGCCCTGTTTCCAAATAAAATATAAAAAAGGTCTGGGCGTATAGCCCAGAGGTAGAAAGCCCCTGGGTTCCACCCCCAGTACCACCAAAAAATAATAGTAATAAACACCTCATGTTTGAGGCTTGGCTCTTCAGAATTCAAATCCAGTGTATCACACCGCCTTATTTTAATTGATTACATTAATCACTATCAGGGTAAAGAAAATCATGAAAGTTGTGGTCATCTCACATCATAACCTCTTTTTAAAATCCTGGCTGGAGCTTGTGATCTCTCTGCCTCAGACTCCCGAGCAACTGGGATTACAAGTGTGTGTAACCACACCTTATCCTTCAAATGCCATCTATAAGTGCCATGTCGCTACAGTAAATAGCGGCATACGGTGGACACTTCTGTAAAGATATACAAGTGGCCACCTGAAAAGATGCTCAGCATCACTCATCCAAGCCACGGTGAGACGCCACCTCCTGTGACCATGCCACATAGTGACCGTGCGGAAAGGCTGGAACTGTCGCACATTGCTTAGGGTATGGAAAATGGAAAAGACTAAAAATAGAATCTCCATATGACCCAGCAATTCCATTCTTTTTCTTTCTTTCTTTCTTCTCTTTTCTTTTCTTTCTTTTTTTTTTTTTTTGATACTGGGGATTGAACCCAGGGGCAGTCTACCTCAAAGCTACACCCCCAGCCCTGTTTTTCATTATTTTGAAATAAGTTGTGGAGGGTCTTACAGCTGAGGCTGGCCATAAACCTGCAATCCTCCTATCTCAGCCTCCCAAATACTGGAATTACAAGGGTGCGTTACTATGCCCGGCTCAGCAATTCCATTTATAAATATTTACCTGAAAGAATTCAAAGCAGGGTCTGGAAGAGATGTAAACCCATGTTCATAACAGCATTACTTACAAAACTCAAAATGAAAACCAAGCCAGGCATGGTGGCTCACGCTTGTAATCTCAGTACTTGGGAGGCTGAAACAGGAAAACTGCAGTATAGAATTTCAGTTTTATAAGACGAAAAGGGTCACAGTCATGTCACTTTAATATTACTAATTTCAGCCGGACATAGTGGTGCACATTTATAATCCCAGCATTTGGGAGGCTAAGACAGGAGGAATGCGGTTCATGGACAACCTCAGCTACTTAAAAAAAGAAAGAAAAGAAAAGAAAACTGGTTGTGGTGGCATATGCTTGTAATCCCAGTACTTGGGAGCCTGGGACAGAAGAATCGCAAGTTAACACCAGACTCAGCTACTCAGTAAGGCCCTTCTCAACTTAATGAAACCCTGTTTCAAAATTAAGAATAAAGAAATAGGGCTAGGGATGTAGCTTGAAGATAAAATGCCCCTCAGTTTCACTTCCTGTACCACTTAAAAAAAAAAAAAAGAGAAGAGGTCGAAGAGATTGATAATAGTGATGGCTACATAGCACTATGAATGTTTTTAAATTATCAAGATGGTAAATTTTATGTGTGTATTTTACTGTAATCAAAAAATGGTTAAGAAATAGTCATAGGAATAAATTTTTAAAAGCTATTTTTCTCTATTTTTGCATTTTTAATTTTATTCCTTCATCTTTTTTTTTTTACATTTTAGCATTTGCATTTTTATTTTTATTTTTATTTTTTTGGTGCTGGGGATTGAACCCAGGGTCTTCATACATGTTAAGCATGCACACTCTACCACTAAGCTATACCTCTTGCCCCACAATTTATTATTTTTTTAAGGGTAATTATTCCTTCATTTATGCTCTTAATTATTAAACATTTCTTTTGCTTGATTTTTTTTCCTTTGTGGTGCTGGGGATAGAACCCAGTAGCATTCTACCTCTGAGCCACATATTCAGCTCATTTTATTTTTTATTTAGAATCAGGTTTTTCCAGAGTTGCTCAGAGCCTTGCTAAATCATGCTCTTCCTGTCTCAGCCTCCCAGGAATTGGGATTTCAGGTGTGTGCCATCATGCTCAGCACTGGGTGTAGCAGGTGCATGTGTACCTGCTGCCCTTAGTGGAGCATTAGTCCCTGGCCCTGAATCACACGCCTGTTCAGTCAGCTTGGAGGGGCCTCCCTGCCTCCTCGTGGGCTGCGCTTGAGAAGCTGCGTGCAGTAGGTGGTGTTGCTTTGACTGTGCTTAACCAGTGCTTGCCTTGTGCTGTTCACCCGTTGTGTGCTTTCTTCTTCTCCTCCTCTCTTCTTCCTCCTCTTTCTTCCTTTTGTCTTTCTCTCCTTTCACCACAGACCTTGCTGTTAGCTGTGCAGTGTCTCATTTGAATTAATACCGAAATTTGGATATTTGTGTGTATTAGATAAACACATCGCTTTCCATATTTGGCAGGCAAAGTACCTTTTTAGTCTCTTGGACAATATTTTACAAATGGCCTTCTGGCTGTTCATCCCTGCTGCATTATGCCCTAACTCCTTTGGCTTCTTTTTCTTAAACTTTCTTTGCCCTCATGTTATTAGTCAGTTTCCTTATAGGTTTTTTGTTTGTTTGTTTGTTTGTTTTGATTTTTGTTTTTTACTGAGGATCACACCCAAGACCTTCTTAATGCTAAATGCGTACTTTACCACTGAGCTCCACTCCCAGCCCATTTCTTTACACACTGATCCATGATAACTTGGTTATTATAACATGTAATTTAACTTCAGTAGCATTTTGGAATATGCCAGAGAAATTGCTTCTAGAAAAACAGTTTGTGCATAATTCACAATAATTGTGTGCCACACTCCTTGCTGCACGGAGACGCCTCGCACTCTGGTAAGGACCAGCTTTTGGAGCTCCGTCACTCATTCATATTAGAGGAGACCATCTGCACACACATTGCTTCTTTCTGCTTTTACACCAAATATGGCAAACCTCATTGCCCACGCACCCTCTCCCTCCCTCCCTCCCCCCCCTGCTTTTTTGTATTACTTAATTTTTGTTGTATTTTAGTACCTTTATAACCATTTTATAACTAACAATTTTAGACTATTTTGGTGGTACTGGGGTTCCTGGAAACCTTTCTACCTCGGAGCTACACTCCCAGACCTATTTTTATTTTTATTTTTTTTGTGTGTGTGGGTTTGGGGATGGAACCCAGGGGCATTTGACCTCTGAGCTACACCCATTACCCCATTTTTTATTCTTTTTTTATTTTGAAACAGGGTCTCACTGAGTTGCAGAGGGCCTCACTAAGTATCTGAGGCTGTCCACGAACCATGATCCTCCGGTCTCAGCCTCCCAAATGCTGGGATTACAAGCATGCACCACCACGCCTGGCTTTTAGACTATATTTTACAGAGCAACTTAATACCTATTAGTTCATTTCATTGTCCAATAGTCGTATGAAATAAATATTACTAATATTACATTTTTACAGCTGAGAAAAATTTGATACTCTTATGTTTATGCATAATTATAGATCCATTCCATCTCTTTATATGTCTTACTAAAATCTGACCTCATGCCAGGCATGATGGTGCATGCCTATAATCCCAGTACGTTGGAGACTGGGACAGGAGGATCACAGATTTGAGGCCAGCCTCAACAACCCTCATCAATTTAGCAAGACATTGTTTCAAAGGAAAAATTTTAAAAGGGCTAGGTTAGAGGTATAGCTCAGAGGTAGCATGTCCCTTGGTTCAACCCCCAGCATTAAAAAGAAAGAAAGAAAGAAAGAAAGAAAGAAAGAAAGAAAGAAAGGAAGGAAGAAAGAAAAGCAGGCCAGGAATAATTAGTAGCACACACCTATAAACCCAGCACTTAGGAGGCTGAGACAGGAAGATTGCAGGTTTGAGGCTAACTTCAGCAGTTTAGGGAGACCTCATTTCAAAATAAAAAGGGCTAGGGGTATAGCTAGGAGGTAGCATTGCTCCTGGATTCAAACCCCAGTACAAAAAAATGAATAATAAAATGAAAGCTAAGCCGAGTATGGTGGAGCACGCTTGCAATCTCAGTACTTGAGAGGTGAAGACAGGAGAATCACAGGTTTGTCACCAGATTCAACAACTTAGTGAGACCCTGTTTCAGAATAAAAAGATGCCGGGCGTGGTGGTGCACACTTGTAATCCCATATTTGGGAGGCTGAGACTGGAGGATCACAGTTCGCAGACAGCCTCAGCTACTTAGTGAGGCCCTCTGCAACTTAGACCCTGTCTCAAAATAAAGAATAAAAAGTAGGGCAGGGGGTGTAGCTCAGAGGTGGAATGCCCCTGGGTTTAATCCCCAGTGCCAAAAAAAAAAAAAGAATAAAAAATAAAGTAGAGTTGGGGGTGTAGCTCAGCTGTAGAAGCCTCCTGAGTTCAATCCCCAGTGCTACACACACAAAAAAAATTAATAAGAAAATGATATTTTTTGCCGGGCGTGGTGGCGCACGCTTGTAATCCCCGCGCTTGGGAGGCAGAGACAGGAGGATCGCGCGGGTTCGAAGCCAGCCGCGCGCGCTGGCTTAGGAGACCCTGTTTCCAAATAAAAATGTAAAAATAGGTCTGGGAGTGTAGCCCGGAGGTAGAAGGGCTTCCAGGAACCCCAGTGCCACCAAAAAAAAAAAAAAAAAGAAAGAAAATGATATTTTTTAGCATGTGATTTCTATGAAGACCTCCTCTTTTGGGATGAGAATACATTTTTCATTATAGTTTTATTTCCTGCGTACTTCCATAGTTTTGTCAGCCTGCTTTGCTTGAATCTAATCTCAGGGATCGTTAGAATTTTTCGAAGCATCGTTGACTGTGGAGTAATAAGAACAGTGATACACTTGATGTAGTGTTCAAGCTCCCTTCACACCTAATAATCTCATTTTTATTTTCGCTACAGTTTTTCCAGGTTGGCAGGCCAGGTGTAAACTGCTGCTTTTTGTGGATTGACTGAGGCGTTGGCTAAAGCTTTTGTTCTCCGTCGTGTAACCAGTAAGTGTTAGGACAGGAGTGCTGGGCCCCGTGCTCCCCAGGTCACCCCACTGCCACTGGGACTCTGCTCTGCGACCCTGTTTAATGTGATCAGACATGCCATTTTCTCTCCAGATTTTCTTGAAGCTTTCATTTTGTGAACCACTTGTTCAGAATTAAATTAAATTAAATTGCTCTGTTGAAAGACTTCCTGTAAAAAGAAACGGTGCACAGGGTGGCAGGCAGGTGAGTAACGGGGAGAGTCTGTATGCAGCACCAGTTGTGAGCAGTTGTCCTCACTCGGGGCCATTTTGTAGCCTGTGCTGGGACTCCATGTATCGTGGACCTGTGCACTTGTTCCTGGGCCCGCTGCAACAGAGGAAGGGACCCTGAACGCTGTGAGTCTTCAGAGAAATGCAAACTAAAGCTAAAATAGAAATGACCAACTGCGGAGGTTAAAATGAAAGACCAGGAGGCGAGAGTCCAGAATGCAGGTGCTGCAGAGCTGCTTCCGTCGGCAGGCTGGGGACCGGCCTGCTATTGTGGCTCCGTGAGCTTCTGGTGCTTGTCGCAGACCTGGGAGTCCTTGGCTTGCGCTCACATAATTCCAGTCTGCCCCTCGTCTTCACGTGGCTGTCTTCCCTCTGCACGTGTCTCCACGTGGCTCCCTCTCATGCTCTCTATGTCTCTTTTCTGAGAACAGCCATCCCATCGAATATAAGGCCCACTCCACTGTGTCTGTAAGACCTGATTTCCAAATCAGATCACGTTCACAGGTACCAGAGATTAGGACTTTAACATATCTTTTTGAAAGAGAAAATTCACAACTATATATCCATATATAGTCCACATTTTATTTTTTTGTGGTACTAGGGGTGGAACCCAGGGATGTTCTACCTCTGGGCTATATTCTCAGATGTAGTTTATGTTTTATTTGGAAACAGGGTCTCACTAAGTTGCTGAGAGCCTTACTAAGTAGTTGAGGCTGGCTTTGAACCTGCACAATCCTCCTGTCTCAGCTCCCAAGCGCCGGATTACAAGCATCTCCATTGTCTGGAGTCCCCCTGGTATCCCAATGCTCCCTAGTTTGCGCATAGTAGAGAAAACATAATTAGGGTAGTGCTTACTTTTTTTTTTTTTTTTGCGGGTATGGGGATGGAACTCACGGGCATTCGACCTCCGGGATATACCCCCTGCCCTATTTTTTATTCTTTATTTTGAAACAGGGTCTCACTAAGTTGCAAAAGGCCTCACTAAGTAGCTGAGGCTGTCCGCGAACCGTGATCCTCCGGTCTCAGCCTCCTGAATGCTGGGATTACAACTTGCGCCACCATGCCCAGCTTACTGTTTTTTTTTTTTTTTTTTTTTTTGTACTGGGGGAACCCAGGAGCTTTCTATCTCCGGGCTATACTCCCAGACCTATCTATTTTTAATATTTTATTTGGAAACAGGGTCTGGCTTAGTGCTTACATGTGTGTGTGTGTGTGTGTGTGTGTGTGTGTGTGTGTGTGTGTGTTTTGGTAGCACTGGGGGGGTGGAATCCAGAGGCTTTCTACCTCCGAGCTATACTCCCAGACCTATTTTATATTTTTTATTTGTAAACAGGGTCTCACTAAGTTGCTGAGAACCTCACTAAGTAGCTGAGGCTGGCTTCGAACCTGCGCGATCCTCCTGTCTCAGCCTCCCAAGCGCAGGGATTACAAGCATGCGCCACCACGCCTGGCTACTTTTGTTGGTTTTGCTTTTTGGTGGTACTGGGGTTCCTGGAAACCCTTCTATCTCCGGGCTACAATCCCAGACCGATTTTTATACTTTTTTTTAATACCTGGAAACAGGGTCTCTTTCTTAAGTCAGCACAGCTGGCTTTGAACTTGTGCGATCCTCCTGTCTCTGCTTCCCAAACCCAGGGATTACAAGCATACACCACCTCGCCTGGCTAGTGTTTACTTTTAAAGAGACAGGAAGTAATTAAAAGAGATGCTAGCAATATTGTAACTCCCTGGTGTACCACATATTAAAAAAAAGTAGAGGCGGACATGGTGATATTGTTTTTTGTGTATTGTGTAGGTAGGGAATCAATATTTGTTTTTTCTTTTAATTAATTAATTTATTTATTGTGGTGCTGGGGATGTAACACAGTGGCATTGTACCTTCAAGTTATACTCCCCAGCCCAGTTTTTATTCTTTATTTTGAAATAGGGTCTCAATAAGTTGCAGAGGGCCTCACTAAGTAGCTGAGGATGGCCAGGAACCTGAAATCCTCCCAAGTACTAGGATTGATTACAAGGATTTGCCACCATGCACGGCTAGAGTTTTTTTTTTTTTTTTTTCTCGTACTACGAATTGGACCCAGGAGCATTCTACCTCCAAGCTACACCCCCAGCCATTTTATATATATATATATATATATATATATTTTTTTTTTTTTTTTTAAATAGGGTTTTGATAGGTTGTCAAAAGTTTGCTGAGATTGTTCTTAAACCTTCTATCATCCTGACTCATCCTTCAGAGTACTAGAATTGCAGATGTTTGCTGCCTCCCCTGGCTCTACTTTTAATTGCAGTATGTAGCTGGGCTTGGTGGCACATTCCTGTAGTCTCAGTACTTGGGAAGCTGAGACAGGAGGATCATAACATGAATACTGTTTCAGCTAGTAGCAAGACTCTCATTACCCTAATGAGACCTTGTTTCAAAATAAAAAATAAGTTGGTCATGGTGATGCAGAGAGGAAGGTGGCAGGTTCAGGACAAGTCTCAGCAAGGTAGACCCTCTGCAAATTAGTGAGACCCTGTGTCATTAAGGTGTATACCTCTGCAATTCTGGTACTTGGGAGGATGAGTCAGGAGGATAGAAGGTTCAAGACTGATCTCCCCTATTTCAAAACAAAAAAATTAAATAGGGCTGGGGGTAGAATGCCCCTGGGCTCAAAAATAAAATAAAAAAATAAGCCTGGTATGGTGGCACACGCTTGTAATCCCAGTACTTGGGAATGTTAGACAGGAGGATCACAGGTTCAAAGCCAGCCTTGGGCAGGGCGTGGTGGCACACGCTTGTAATCCCAGCATTTGGGAGGCTGAGAACGGAGGATCGCGGTTCGGAGATAGCCTCAGCTACATAGTGAGGTCCTGTGCAACTCAGTGATACCCGGTTTCAAAGTAAAGAATAAAAAATAGGGCAGGAAGTGTAGCTCGGAGGTCAAATGCTCCTGGGTTCCATCCCCAGACCTGCAAAAAAAACACACACACACACAAAATAAACCCAACAAAGCCAGCCTTGGTAACATACTGAGGCTCTCAGCAACCTAGTAAGACCCTATTTTCAAATAAGAAATAAAAATGAGCTGGGCGATATAGCTTGGAGGTAGAATGCCTCTGAGTTAAATCCCCAGTACCCAAAATAAGTAAATAAATAAATTAATTAAAAAATAAAATAGGTCTGGAGGTGTAGTTCAGAGGTAGAATGTCTGTGAGTTCAATCCTCAGTGCCACTAACTAAATAAATAAGTAAAAATATAAAAAATAAGCCAGGTCTGGTGGCTCATGCTTATAACCCTAGTACTTGGAAGGCTGATATAGGAAGATCACAGATTTGCAGCCAGTCTCAGCTACTTAGTGAGGCCCTCTGGAACTTAATTAGACCCTGTTTCCAAATTAAAAAATGAAATAGATCTAGGGATGTATTTTGGAGATAGAATGCCTCTGGGTTCAACTTCTAGCACCAAAACACACACGCGCGCACACGTGCGCGTACACACACACACACACACACGCACACACACACACACACACACGTGAATGGGCTGGAGGTATAACTCAGAGGCAAAAAACCCCTGGGTTCAATCCCTCGTACTGCCCACCCTACAGATACAGGAAGGATGAGACAGGTTAAAGGGCAACCTCAGCATCTTAGGCCCTTTGCAACTTTGTGAGACCGTTTCAAAATAAAATAAATAGGGCTAGAGGTATAACTTGAAGGTAGAATGCCTCAGAGTTCAGTCTTCAGTACCAAAAAGGAAGAAAGGAAGAAAGAAAAGAAAAAAGAGAGAATTTGTTCTTAAAGATATTAAAGCCAGACAGGAGGGTCTCGCAGGTTTGAAGCCAGCTGTGCTGGCTTAAGAGACCCTGTTTCCAAATAAAAACATATAAAATAGGTCTGGGAGTATAGCCCAGAGGTAGAAGGGTTTCCAGGAACCCCAGTACCACCAAAAAAAAAAAAAAAGAAAAAGAAAAAGAAAAATGCAGTTGCTCTTGCTGGGCATGCTGCTGAGACAGGAGGAATAGCCAGCCCAGCAACGTAGTGAGATCCTATTTCAAAATAAAGAATAAAATAGGGCTGGGTGTAACTCAGAGGTAGAATACTCCTCGGTTCAATCCCCAGTTCCCCCCCCCCCACACACACACAATAATAATAATACAGTTGATCTTTACTTTGAACTTTTATTTGGTAAATTTGCTAAACTCACTGGTTGATTCTGATCATTTCCATGTAGACTCTTTGGAAACTCCTATGGAAATGTATATGCCGTCCGTGAATAATGATAGCTTTGTATATTTTTTAGCCCTTATACCCTTTCTTTTTCTTTATTCAGTGCCATATCAGAGATCCTGGTGAGAGCAGGCATTCATGATCTCTTTGGTAAATAGATGGTCGTTTTATTAGAAAGTATGATATTTTGTTTAATTTTAAAACGCATACATACATAAAACTAGAGATATATCTAGTCATACACATACATACACATGAGATTGAATCCAGGGATATTCTACCTCCAAGCTAGACGCCAGTTGTTCTTTTTTTTTTTTTTAATGTTTGAAGCAGGTTCTCACTAAGTTGCTCAGAGCTTTGCTAAGTTGCTGTGGCTGGCCTCAAGGTATGATCCTTCTGTCTCAGCCTTCTAAGTACTGGGATTACAGGCACACTACTGACTTCAACCTCAATCCTGTTTCAACCTCCCAAATACTTGGATTATAGGTATGTGCCACTATACCTGGCTAAAAATGCATATTTCTCATGAACACAAGAAGTCTCCTTTCTGTTCCCAATTTCCTATTGTTTTCTTATTTGTAATTGTGAGTGGATGTTAGATTTTACCAAATGTGTGTTCTACATCTGTTGAGTGATTGCCATATGATTTTCCTCCTTCATTCTACTTTCGTGGTGATTACATCAATTGATTTTCAAATATCAACTCAACTTTGCATTTCTAAAATAAGACCAATTTTGTCATGTTCTATATATACATTGCTGAATTGGACTCATTAAATTTGGGTTAGTGTATTTGTGTCCATACTCATTTGCAAGAGTGGCCTGTAATTTTTCTTTCTCATCATATCCTTGTTAGGCTTTTGGTGTTGTAGTTGTGTGGGCCTCATAAAGTGATTTGGTGACGTATGCTTGTAATCCCAGTACTTGGGAGACTGAGACAGGAGGATTGCAGGTTCGTGGCTAACCTCAGCTACTTAGGCCCTCTGAAGTTTAACAGGACCCTGTTTCAAAATAAAGAATAGCCGGGCGTGGTGGCGCATGCTTGTAATCCCCATGCTCGGGAGGGGGAGATAGGAGGATCGCACAGGTTTGAAGCCAGTCTCACTGGTTTGAGACCCTGCTTCCAAATAAAGTATAAAAAAATAGGTCCGGATGTGTAGCATGGAGGTAGAAGGGTTCCATCCCCAATTCCATCTCCAGAGTTAGAATGCCCATACATTCCATCCCTAGTAACACACACACACACACACACACACACACACACACACACCATTCCATCCTAGTAACACACACACGTGCGTGCACACACACACACACACACACACACACACACACACACACAGATTTGGGAAAGTGTTCCTTCTTCCTTCTTTCATATTCTGTCAGATATTCTGTAAGATTGGCATTCTTTTCTTCTTTCAATGTTTTGTATAATTTGCTGGTGAAGCCGTCTAGGCCTGTAGTTTTCATCATGGATAGGCTTTCAATTAGGCTGTCAGTCTCTTTTGTGAATAGAGAACTTTTCAATAGATTCCCATTTATGTCAGGTTTAGTAATAAGCATTTCTCTCAGTTTGTCTGTTTCACTGAATGTTCAAATTGATTGGCATAATGTTATGCACAGTGTTCTTGTTATGATCTTTTTTATTGTCTGCAGTGATAACCTCTTTTTCTTTTTGTTTTGGGCACTGGGAACTGAACCTAGAGACATTTTAACACCAAGCTGTACATAGCCCCAGCTCTTTTCTAAAATTTTTTCTTTTTCTATTTATTTATTTATTTATTTTTGTCATACTTGGGATGGAACCCAGGGGCATTCTACCTCTGAGATATACCCTGCTACCTCCTGTCTCAGCCTCCCAAATGCTGGGATTAACAAGCGTGTGTCACCATGCCCGGCTTTAAATTTTTTTTTTTTTATTTTAAAGCCTTGGTAAGTTGCTAAGTTGCTGAGAACCTTGTTAAATTGCTGAGACTGGCCTCAAATCTACAATCCTCGTGTCTTAGCCTCCCAAGTAGTGGAATTACAGCCATGCACCACCTGCACACCATGCCTGTTTTCCTGGCAATTGAACCCTGGGACATTCTACCTAATGATAAATTCAGTTCCTTCTTTCCTTCCTTCCTCCCTTGTTTTGTTTTGTTTTGTTTTGTGTTTGCAGTACTAGCCATCTAACCCAGAGGACTGGTTGTGCTACCCCTGAGATGCATCCCAGTGCCCCACTCTTCTTTTTCTTAGCATATTAAAATGCATTAATTACATTGCTGCTAAGAAAAACAGCATATTTGCTAAAGGCAGTGTTAGGTGGTCCAAACTCATGAGTTTCAATGAATATATGAGGGAGCAGAGAATAGTCACAATGTAATATGTTCAGTCCCCAGTAAAGTTAGCTTAAATGACATATTTTATTAATTATTTATTATTTACTATTAACATATTTTATTAACTATTAATTAATTACAAAGTAATTATTACTTTTTACCCCAAGGCTTCTTACATCTGATATATCTTATATTTGAAATTCAGAGTAGACATGTTTCAAGTGCTAAGCAGCTATATATGGCTAATGTCTATATTGAAGGCAAGAGGCTTTTAGAGTATGAGATTGTGTGTGTGTGTGTGTGTGTGTGTGTACGCGCGCGCGCACACGTGCGCGCACACACACATACAAGGGATAGAACCCATGGGCTTGTGCATACTAGGCAAGTACTCTACCCTGAAGTACATATGTACCCTTTTTGTTTCTTTGGTTGGGTGTGGTGGTACACGCATGTAATTCCAGTACTTGGGAGGCTGAAACTGGAGGATTTCAGGTTCACAGCCCGCTTCAGTTACTTAGTGAGGTTCTCTGCAACTTAGTGAGACCCTGTTTCAAAATAGACTAAAGAGCTGGGTGTGGTGGCGCATGCTTGTAATCCCAGCATTAGGGAGGCTGAGACCTGGAGGATCACGGTTCGCGGACAGCCTCAGCTATTTACTGAGGCCCTCTGCAACTCAGTGAGACCTGGTTTCAAAATAAAGAATAAAAAATAGGGCAGGGGATGTAGCTCAGAGGTCAGATGACCGTGGGTTTCATCCCCAGACCCGCAAAATTAAATAAATAAATAAATAAATAAATAAAGACTAAAAATATGACTGGGGGTGTAGCTTGGAAGTAGAAGGTCCCTGGGTTCCACCCCTAGTACCACCAAAAAAAGAAAAAAATTTTTTTTGAATTTTGAAATGGCGTCTTTTAAACTGCGTAGTTTTTTTTTTTTTTTTTTTTTTTTTTTTTTTTGGTGGTACTGGGGTTCCTGGAAGCCCTCCTTCCTCCGGGCTACACTCCCAGACCTATTTTATATTTTTGAAACAGGGTCTCTTACGCCAGCACGGCTGGCTTCGAACCTGCGCGATCCTCCTGTCTCCGCCTCCCAAGCGCGGGGATTACAAGCGTGCGCCACCACGCCCGGCTAAACTGCGTAGGTTTTGAACTTGCAGTCCCCGTGCCTCAGCCTGAGTAGCCAGAATTATAGGCATGTATCACAGAGCTTGGCCAGACATTTAAAAAAAACAAGTAGCCAGGGATCGTAGCATATACCTGTAATCCTAGTACTTGAGAGGCTAAAATAGGAGGATCACAGGTTTGAGACTAGCCTCAGCAAGTTAACACTCTCAGCAAATTAGTGAGACCCTGTTTCAAAGTAAAAATAAAATAGGGCTAGGGATGTAGTTGAGAGGTAGAAGCCTCTGTGTTCAAACCCCAGTACTTCCTCCCCAATTGTTACATTTGTTCAACTTTTTATGAAATAACTGAGGGAGTCCTGTTTATCCTAAATAGATGGCAGGGAGAAATTACATTGTCAAGATAAATTTAACTGAAAAGATATCATTTATTTATTTATTTTGGTATTAGGAATTGAACCTTATGCCATTCTACTTTTGAGCTACACTCCTAGCCCAGTTTTTTTTTTTTTTTTTCCTTACTTGGAAACAGGGTCTCACTAGGTTTCTGAGAGCCTCATTAAGGTACTGAATCTGTTTTCAAACCTGCGATCCTCCTGTCTCAGCCTCTCACCATCCCCGGCATTATTATTATTTGAAATAGTGTCTAGTTAGGCTGATTAGAGTCTCACTACTTGCAGAGGCTCTCCTCAAAAGTGCAATCTTTAATTTTTCTTTAAAGTATTTTAATTAATTAATTAATTAATGTATTTATTTATTTTGTGGTACTGAGGGTGGGACCCAGGAACATTCTACCTCCGGGCTATACTCTCAGACCTGTTTTTTTGTACTTTATTCGCAAACAGGGTCTCACTAAGTTGCTGAGAGGCTCACTAAAGTAGTTGAGGCTGTTTTTGAACCTGTGTGATCCTCCTGTCTCAGCCTCCCAAGTGCGGAGATTACAAGCGTGCGCCACAACACCCAGCTGCTTAAAGTATTTTATGTATCTCTTAATTTTTCTTTAATGTATGATGTCTTTCTGTTGCCTACCTTATTAATATGTTCAGCCGTATCCTTTCTGTTCTTGAATCTATTCATTATTTCTGTGATTATATTTTCATAAGTAGTTGTAATTTTGTGTGTGTGTGTGTGTGTGTGTGTGTGTGTGTGTGTGTGTGGTATTGCGGATTGAACCCAGGGGCATTCTACCTCTGAGCTGCACCCTCAGCCCTATTTTAAGTTTGAAATAGGGTCTTTGTTTTTTTAATTTCTCTACTAAAAAATAAGTTCTAGTGGGTACGCTGGTACACACCTATAACCCTAGCAAAGGGAGACTGATTAGAGGATCAAAGTTAGGGGCCAGTCTGGCCAACTTAGAGACAAAGAAAAAGAAAGGAAGGAAGGAAGGAAGGAAGGAAGGAGGAAGGAAGGAGGAAGGAAGGAAGGAAGGAGGAAGGAAGGAAGGAGGGAGGAAGGAAGGAAGGAGGAAGGAAGGAGGAAGGAAGGAAGGAAGGAAGGAGGAAGGAAGGAAGGAGGAAGGAAGGAAGGAAGGAGGAAGGAAGGAGGAAGGAAGGAAGGAGGGAGGAAGGAGGGAGGAAGGAAGGAGGAAGCGGGGTCTTGCTAGGTTCCTGAGAGTCCCACTCCTTGCTAAGGCTGTCCTTGAACCTGTGATCCTCCTGTCTCAGACTCCCCAGAGCTGAGATTACAGGCATGTGCCACCACACTCAGCACATAACTAGTAATTTTATTTGCTTCATAATGACAGCTTCTCCCTGCTTTTTTCAAGTATTAATCCTTATTTAACTTTTTTCCCCTGAAACTGGGATTTAAACCAAGGGTTTTTCTATGTCTTACCTGTATTCTGCCCTTTTTATTTTTCATTTTGCAATAGTTCTCACTAAGTTATTCAGGGTGACCTTGAACTTGAAATCCTGGCTGGGAGGATTCAGACTCGCTGGATTTACAAAAGGGCTTCACCATTTCTTTGTTGCAGTTGTTTTTGTGGCACTGGGTTGGAACCTAGGGGCTTTCTACCTCTGGGCTACACTCCCAGACCTATTTTATATTTTATTTGGAAACAGGGTCTCACTAAGTTGCTGAGAGCCTCACTAAGTAGCTGAGGCTGGCTTTGTTTGTTCATTTGTTTTTAGTGGTACTGGGGTTCCTGGAAGCCCTTCTACCTCCGGGCAACACTCCCAGACACCTATTTTTTATATTTTTATTTGAAAACAGGGTCTTTTAAGTCAGCAAGACTGGCTTTGAACTTGCGGGATCCTCCTGTCTCCACCTCCCAAGCTCGGGAATTACAAGCCTGAGCCACCACGCCCGGCTCTGAGGCTGGCTTTGAACCTGGGCAATCCTCCTGTCTCAGCCTCCCAAGCATGGGGATTACAAGCATGCGCCACCATGCCTGGCTCAAGGGCATCACCATTTCAACATATTTATTTTAATCTTTAATCTTTTTATTTTTTTTCTCCTGTGAGTTTTTTTTTTTTTTTTTAAATGGTTCTGCTGTTAGAACCCAGGGGCATTCTACCTCAGAGCAATACCCCGAGCCCTATTTTTTTATTTATTTTGAAACAGGGTCTCATTGAGTTGCAAAGGGCCTCACTAAGTACCTGAGGCTGTCCTCGAACTGGGATCCTCCCTCAGCCTCCCAAATGTTGGGATTACAAGTGTGTGGCATCACGCCCGGCCCCTGTGAAGTCTTATGTCCTGGGAACATAAGTCATCTTAGCTGGTGAGGAAATGAGATGAAATGGGGAAAACTGCAGCTTGATTTGTATCCAGTTTGTGCCTTTTCTGCCGGGTTTAGGGGAAAACCTAAAGATGGTTGCTGGGTATGTTTTGGGGAGAGTACACGTAAGGTCCGGGTTCTCCCTTCCAAGTACTAACCAGGCAGGACCCTGCTTATCTTCCACGATTGGAGAGATCGGGCATGTTCATGGTAGTATGGCCATAGACTTGTGGTTCTTTATATTACTATGTGAATCCCCTTCCTGGAAACAGTACTGTTGTTCAAGACCTGGTGTATGGAGTGAGGAAAGGGGAGGAGGGAAACGGGACCTGTGAAGATTCAGGGGCCACTGAGCACTTTCCACCACCAGCTGGCTCCAGGGCCACCCTGTTACACTGAAGCTCTCCACAGCTCCAGGCTTGCTGACAGCTTTCCTGCTTTGCAACCACAATTGGCTGTTTGGGGACATCGGAGAGAAACATATTAACCAAAATAACTGCACACACCCTACCTTCCACCTCGGTTTCTGGCCTCTACTCTGCCTGTTTCTTCACCCCACACTGGGGCCAAACATCCCTATGTTGTCATCCCACAGAGTTCTACCTGTGGGTAAGCAAAGGAGATTTTACCTTTTTAAAATTTAGCATAGCTTACCATTTTAAAAATGGCAGATTGCTGGGCAGCCTGGTGGCGCACACTTGTAATCTCCAGTACTTGGGAGGCTGAGACAGGAAGGATAGCAGGTTCAAGGATTCTCGGACAGCCTTAGCTGTCCAAAGTGAGGCCCTTTGCAACTCAGTGAAACCCTGTTTCAAAATAAAGAATAAGCGCTCGGCGTGGTTTGTAATCCCCGCATTTGGAAGGCGGAGACAGGACCCTGTTTCCAAATAAAAATATAAAATAGGTCTGGAAGTGTAGCCTGGAGGTAGAAGGGTTTCCAGGAACCCCAGTGCCACCAAAAAAAAGGAAAATAATAATAATAATAATAATAATAATAATAATAATAATGAAATAAATAAAATAAAGAATAAAAATAGGGCTGGGATAGAATGCCCCTAGGTTCCATTTCCAGTACCACACACACACAAGGCTGATTAATATAAGTGATTAAGGTATTTTGGGCTCAAAAAAATACAGCATTTTTTTACATCTCTTTTGTACTGATGTGTTCTTGCCTTACCTTCTGAAATATAAATGTAAATTAGTGATAGGGCAGAGTGCTGTGATTACTTTTGTGTGAAGTACTTAACAGTTTTCCTTTTTGTATCCTTCAGGGTGTTTTTGGATTTTAATTGTTGTGATAATGAAATGCTAGGTGATATCCATTTGTGATAATGAAACGTGAACAAAATGTTCTCCATTCACAGATTGGGTCAAATGGGCAAATGTGTTAAAAGGATCAATAGTTTAGATTGTTAACAATATGAAGGCATGCCTAAAATAGACATTCAAATAATACCTATTTGATAAAAGAATAGTGCCAAAATTGGTACCAGATTTTATTCCCACCAATGATAGGTGGTTATCTTTTTTCCAACACTCTCTTACAGGATTATTTGGTCATTTGAGTGTAATCAGAAGAATTGTAGGTGGGTACACTGGTGTACTCTTGTAATCCCAGTACTTGGAAGGCTGAGACAGAAGAATTGCAGATTCAAGGCCAGCATCCAGCTACTTAATGAGATCTTATTTCAGAATTAAAAGATTACCCAGACATGTTAGCATTTGGGAGGCTGAGACTGGAGGATCGAGGTTCGCAGACAGCCTCAGCTACTTAGTGAGGCCCATTGCAATTTGGTGAGACCCTGTTTCAAAAATAAAGAATAAAAAATAGGAGCTGGACATGGTGGCGCACGCTTGTAATCCCTGCGCTTGGGAGGCGGAGACAAGAGGATTGCGCAGGTTCGAAGCCAGCCGCGCTGGCATAAGAGACCCTGTTTCAAAAATATAAAATAGGTCTGGGAGTGTAGCCTGGAGTTAGAAGGGCTTCCAGGAACCCCAGTGCCACCAAAAAAAAAAAAAAAAAAAAAAAAAAGAGCTGGGGGTGTAGCTAGGAGGTAGAATGCCCCTGGGTTCTATCCCCAGTACCACACACACACACACACACACACACACACACACACACAAAAAAAAAAAAAAAAAAAAAAAAAAAAAGAAGAAGAAGAAGAAGAAATAGAATGTGCCTTTCAAGTCTCGGGCCCCAAAATACAAAACAAAAAGCAATCTGTATGTTTCTTATGGGGGACACTATGCTATCAGATGAGTTATACCTAAGGTCAACTTCTCTTTATTTTTGCTGACTAGATAAATGATTGTTTTCTTACAGAACTGAATTTGCTCTTAAAGAAATCATGTCCTCTGGAGGTGCTGAAGATGACATCCCACAGGGAGAAAGGAAAACAGTTACAGATTTTTGTTACCTTCTGGATAAATCTAAGCAGCTGTTCAATGGTTTAAGGTGAGTGGACTCAGGAGGCTTTAAATTTTTCTCTAGTTCTACATTGTTTTTTTCTGGCTGATTTGTGGTAAATTTCTGAAAGCTATGAATAAAATGTTAAGTAAATACCTGTACCAGATATGATCATGATTTTTTTCTCCCGTTAGATACTGTTTATTCTTAGGTGAAAAAAACAACAGGGAAAGAACACTTACCATTTTACTCAAGCTGAACGAGCTTTTCTTTTTTTAAGGTCTGATCTTATTTATTTGTCACACTTAAGAATTCTTATTCTCGACTGGACTCAGACTTAGAAGTAGAAGCTCTCAGGGAGGATGGCCTGCATCTCTTGGCAGTCTCTTGCTGTTGTTTTTCTTTGCCTTTCTTTATTCTCTTGGCCAAAAGTTTAGCATGTTCCGCACCATCTTCCTTGGTTTTCTTAGAGTGCTGTTTCTTCAGAGCAGCACACCGGCGTTTGTATTGCAGGGCACATGGAGTGGAAAGCACTGCATCTCGGGTGCTTTGGTTCTGGGTTTCTTACCTTCCTTGTTTAAGGGCTTTCTGACAGCATATTGGTGGACATCATCTTATTTGGAGAGATTGAAAGGTTTTTGGATTCTGCTGGCTCTTTTGGGCCCCAGGGGACAAGGCACAATGCTATCCATCAGTCCAGGAATATCCTTCTCTTGCTTTTTTTTTTTTTTTACAATAACCAAGTTGAGAACACTCAGACTGGCATCTACAATGCAACCCTGAACAGCGTTGTTCTCTCTCCAATTCTCCTTGTTCTATCACAGGAATGCCCCTTACTCGGTAGTAGGTGAACACTGCTGTTGGTCAAGACACCCTGCTTCATGGGGAAACCTTGTGGTCGTTCCCACCACTGATTGGAACCGTACAACCTTTTGTTCTTTACCCAGAGCACCAGCAGCAACTTCTGTGGCCATACACTTCTTGTAAAGGTTACAAATTTTAGCAAGGTGTGGTGGCTCCCACTTGTAATCCCAGTGCTTAGGAGGCTGAGATAGGAGGATTGCACAGGTTTGAAGTCAGCCTCAGCTACTTAGTGAGGCTTTCAGCAACTTAGTGAGACTGTTTCCATATAAAGTATAAAATAGGTCTGGGAGTGTAGCCAGATGTAGAAAAGCCCCTGGGTTCCACCCCCAGTACCACACACACAAAAAGTGCGAAGTTTGCGTTCATCAAGCTTTATATTAAGCACCCCCCAGGGTTAGAAATGTACTTGCAGCATTTATTTTAAAGCAGTTAATTTAGTCAGTCATGGTGGCACATGATTAATTCCAGTACTTGGGAGGTTGAGACAGGAGGATTGCAGGTTTGCCGCCACCCTCAGCAATTTAGGCCCTCAGCAACGTGGTGAGGCCCTGTTTCAAAATAAAAATGAAATAGGGCTGTGGTGTAGCTCAAAGGTAGAATCCCCCCCCCCCTTTTGGTGGTACTGGGGTTCCTGGAAACCCTTCTACCTCTGGGCTACACTCCCAGACACCTATTTTTTTATATTTTTATTTGGAAACAGGGTCTCTTAAGCTAGTAAGGCTGGCTTTTGAACCTGCGTGATCCTCCTGTCTCCACCTCCAAAGCATGGGGATTACAAATTACAAGTGTGCACTGTTTCGGATTGGGAGAGTATGGTTGTGGGGAAACTGTTCTCGGGGACCCCTGTTAGGGTCCTGGACACACTTTCCCTCAAACGACAACAAAACCCAAAACGACCAAAAACCAAAAAAACCCGCGGGTTCTTGTCCTGAGCTAAGGATAATTATACATAGCTTGGACAGTTGCTGGAGATTTAAAGAAGTTTATTCAAAAGATAGAAATACAGAAAATAGTTACAGCCCTATGCCAGAATGGCATGGGGGGCTGGTGGTCCAAGCCGATTCACCACCCCCAAGATATACAGCACGTGGACCGGACTTTTTATACCCATGACCTCCATCTTGTTTAAGTAATTCTAACATAGTGGTTTTTGTAAGGTACCTCCCCCAGCAAGGTGTGGCAAGACCCCTCCTACCATCTTAGCTATCTTATCTAATCATGCAGATCTGTCTTTAGATAGAGAAAGGCCTAGTTCTCCTCTCCTACATTTAGCTAAGTCAATCTAAGTTTCAATAGCCGTTTGCTTCCTGACCAAAGCCAAGCCTTTCTCTCTCCAGGTCTGCCGCCATTTTGACACAATTATTTTTGAAATATATTAATAATCCCAGTTTTAATTCTTGCTTTAATTTCCTGCGTTTTTGAAGTCTTATTGAGAAAGTTACTGCCTGTGCCTATATGTTAGAGTGTTGATCCTATGCCTTTCTCTAGTAACTTTACAGTCTCTGGTCTAATTTTTAAGTCTTTGATCCATCTCAAGTTGATTCCTGTGCATGGTGAGAAGTAAGGATTCAGATCCAACTTTCTACAAATGGATAGACAGTTCTCCCAGCACCATTTGTTGAAAAGGCTGTCTTTTCTCCAGCGTATGAGTCTGGCCCCTTTGTCAAAGATCAGTTGACTGTAGATGTGTGGGTTTGTTTCTGTATCTTCTGTTCTGTTCCACTGGTCAGTCTGCCTATTGTTGTGCCAATAAGTATGGTAGACTTAGAGTAGGAAGGCCTTTAAAAAATTTCATGAGCCAGGTGTGGTGGTGCACACTTGTAATCCCAGTACTTGGAGGCTGAGACAGGAGAATCAAGAGTTCTCAGACACCCTCAGCTATTTAGTGAGGTGCTCTGCAATTTATTGAGACCTTCTTTTGAAATAAAGAATAAAGCTGGGCGTGGTGATGCACTCTTATAATCCCAGCCTTTGGAAGGCCGAGACCAGAGGGTCTCAGTTTGCGGACAGCCTCAGCTACTTAGTGAGGCCTTCTGCAACTTAGTGAGACCCTGTATCAAAATAAAGAATAAAAAATAGGGCGAAGGGTGTAGCTCGGAGGTCGAATGCCCCTTGGTTCCATGCCAAGACCCACAAAAACATAAAACAAGGCCAGGTGTGTTGGCGCACGCTTGTAATCCCCGCGCTTGGGAGGCTGAGACAGGAGGATTGCACAGGTTCGAAGCCAGCCTCAGCTACTTAGTGAGGCTTTCAGCAATTTAGTGAGACCCTGTTTCCAAATAAAATATAAAAAAAAGGTCTGGGAGTATAGCCTGGAGGTCCGGAGGTAGAAAGCCTCTGGGTTCCACGCCTAGTACCATCACCACCAAAAAACAAAACAAAACAAAAAAACCCCATAAAACAAAAAATAAGACTGGGAAGCTGGAGATAGTGGCACATGTTTGTTATTCCAGCATTTTGGAGGCTGAGATTGGAGGACCATGGTTTGAAGACAGTCTCACCTACTTAGTGAGGCTCTTTGCAACTCAATGAGACCCTGTTTCAAAATAAGGAATAATGCCGAGTGTTGTGGCGCAGGCTTGTAATCCTAGTACTTGGTTGGCTGAGAGAGCAGTATCACAGGTTCGCAGCCCTTCTCAGCTACTGAGTGAGGCCCTCTACAACTTTATGAGACCCTGTCTCAAAATAAAGAATAAAAAAATTGTTTGAGAGCCTATGTGCCAGAAGTTATTCACGCCTAGCATTTATTTATTTATTTATTTGTTTATTTAGCGATAATGAGGATAGAGCCTGGATGGAACCCAGAAGCATTCTACTTCTAATAAATATTCTATTATAAGGCCTGTTATAGTGGCCTGGTATACACCTGTAATCTCAGTACTTGGGAGGCTGAGACAGGAGGATTGTAGGTTTCAGGACAGCCTCAGCAAGTACTGTGACTCTCATCAGCTTAGGGAACTCTGTTTCAAAATAAAAATAAAATAGCACTGGAAGTGTAGTTTGGAGGTAGACGTTCAATCCTTAGTACCAAAAGGAAAATAAATTCTATCATCAGGATTATTCGGCTATCAGTCAACAGACTTTTGAGTTGTTTTGCAGTTTTAGGCTGTTGTGAATAATAGTGCTATGAACATTTGCACATAGGTGTTTGAGTGGACAGTTTTTCATTTCTCTGGGCTATCTTCCAAGAAGAGGAATTATTGGAATTATTGGCCCTATGGTAACTGTGTGTTAATCTTTTGAGGAACTGCTGACTGTTTTTCAGAGTGGCTGCCCAACCAGTAATCTATGAGAGTGAACGGTGTCTCTTTGTCCTTGCCCATACTTACTAGTTTCTGTCTTTTTTATTAGACATTCTAGTGAGTGATAAGGGCTATCCCTTTGTGTTTTGATTTGCATTTCGTTAATATCTGTATATTGAGCACATCTTTTTATCTGCTTGTTAGTGATTTATATTATTTCTTTCAAAAAATGCCTGTTCTGATCCTTTGACCATTTAAAAAAAATTGGGTTATTTTATTTTTTGTGGTACTGGGGATTAAACCCAGGAGTATCCTACCTTTGAGCTACATCCTCAGCCCTATTTTATTTATTTATTATTAGTATTAGTATTAGTATTTTTGATGGTACTGGGGATGGAACCCTTCTACCTATAGGCTACACTCCCACACCTATTTATATTGTATTTGGAAACAGGGTCTATAAGCCAGCGAGGCTGGCGATCCTCCTGTCTGTCTTTAAAATGTGGGGATTACAAGTATGCGCCACCACGCCCGGCAGCCCTATTTTATTTTTATTTTTCTGCAGGTCTGGTAATGGAACCCAGGGGCGTTGATCACCAAGCTACACCCTCTGGCCTATTTTTTATTCTTTATTTTGAAACAGTGTTTCACTAAGTTGCAGAGGGCCTCACTAAGTAGCTGAGGCTGTCTGCGAACCGCAATCCTCAGGTCTCAGCCTCCCGCAATCCTCAGGTCTCAGCCTACCCGAATGCTGGGATTACAAGTGTGTGCCACCACACCCGGCTCCTGTCTTATTTTTAAACAAGGACTCGCTAGGTTGCTGAGAGTCTGACTACTTGTTGAGACTATCCTCAAACCTGAAATCCTCCTGTCTCAGCTTCTCAAGTACTGGGATTACAGGCACTGGCACTTGCTTGGCTCTGGCACTGTGTGTGTGTGTGTGTGTGTGTGTGTGTGTGTGTGTGTGTGTGTGTGTGTGTGTGTGTAAAACTAATGGTTGAACCCAGGGGCACACTACTTCTGTGCTTCACCCGAAGCCCTACTTTTTATTTTGAAACAGATCTAAGTTGTGGAAAGCCTCCATAAATTGCTGAGGCTGGCCCTGAACCTGCGATTATCCTCTTTCAGCCTTTCAATTACTGTGATTATAGGCATATGCCACCACACCTGGCATAGAATTATTGAAAGATTTTGGCAGAGATATAAATGTTGCCCTTAAGGTATATGATTAAGTGAAAAAATTTGTTGAAATAATATATATTCCATGAGCTTGTTTCAAAAAATTCTACATTAATTTAATTCTATATATTATAAAAAGGCTTATTGAGACAGTTTGCTCTTACTTCCCCGCTTGGTCTTTTTCTTTTCAGAGGTAGATTTCCTCCCAGTGTCTGCTGCAAGTGAGTGTGCGTTTATATAAATTTAAGTGTTCTTTGTTCCATGCTAAACTTGTCTGGAAAGCACTCAGGTCTGGCTCTGTCAGTTATGTGGGCCTCTCTTAGAGCGCCCCTGGTGGCGGTTGTTGGCATGTGCCGCATGCTGGACACTAGTTGCTTTGTTTTCTCTCCAAGAAAATCTTTATAGAATTAAATACTTCTCTTTCAAACATTCATACAGTTTTTTTTTTAAAGCATTTCTTTTGTAATAGACTTCTTTTGGAATAAGAGAAGGTGTTTTGGGTTGCCACCCTTCGTTCATAGCTGGGTTGGTCTGAATAGGAAACAGGGTCTCAGTGTTGTTAGGAATATGGAGCATATTGGCAGTAGTTTGGATCAGTAGTAGGGCCTGGGGAAAGGGGATGCAGTGGAATCTAGCTGGATTAATGTCGGCTTTTACCACGGCCCTTTCCCTCCACATTCCTTCCACTCCGTGCTTGTCCTTTTGCTGGCTTTCCTTTGTCTTGTTTTCTCTTTCCTTTTCCAGTTCATTTTTTTCATGGTGCTGAGGATGGAACTTAGGGCTGCATGTGTGCTAAAGCATGCCCACTACCACCAAGCTATGTCACCGGCTAAACTCATTACTGAAGTATAATATACTTGTAGGAAAGTACAGGTGTGTGTGTGTGTGTGTGTGTGTGTGTGTGTGTGTGTGTAAGTATATATATATATATATATATTTTTTTTTTCCAGTACTGGGAATGGAACCCAGGGGTATTCTACCGAGCTACACCCCCAGCCCTGCCCTATTTTGTATTATTTTTTACAAACTATATCTATGTGACATTTACTCAGATAAAGACATAAAATTATATGAACCCAGGGGCATTCTACCTTTGAGCTACACACCCACTTCTGTTTTTTTTTTTATTCTTTATTTGAAAAAGGGTCAAGCTGGGCGTGGTGGCGCACGCTTGTAATCCCAGTGCTTGGGAAGCTGAGACAGGAGGATTGCACAGGTTCGAAGCCAGCCTCAGCTACTTAGGCTCTCAACAACTTATTGAGACCCTGTTTCCAAATAAAGTATAAAATAGGTCTGGGAGTATAGCCCGGAGGTACAAAAGCCCCTGGGTTCCACCCCCAGTACCACAAAAAGAAAAAAAAAAGGAAAGAAAGAAAGAAACAGAAAAGAAAAAGGGTTTCACTAAATTGTGGGGAGCCTCCCTAATCAGTTAGACTTTTACACTCTGTACATGGAGTCAGAAAGTGTGCTTCAGCCTGGTGTGGTGGTACATGCCTGTAAGACCAGTACTGAGGGGACGGAGACAGGAGGCGCACAGTTTATCAGCAACTTATTGAGTCCCTGTTTCAAAATACAAAAAGAGATCTGGGGATGTAGCTCAGAGGTAGAATGCCCCTGAGTACAACCCCCAGTACCATTAAAAAAAAAAGTGCTTCAGCCAGGCATGGTTGTGCATTCCTGTAATCTCAGTACTTGGAAGGCTCAGTGAAGAATATTGCAAGTTCTGGCCAGCCTTGGCAGCTTAAATAGGTTCTCTGAAACTTAGTGATATCCTGTGCAAAATAAAAAAAATTAATTAGGGCTGGGTGTATAGCTCAAAGATAGACTTTCCCTGATTTCAGTATCCAATACAACACATACGTGCGCTCACACACACAGTCATCATCATCATCATCATCATCAAGGAAACTGGCGTGGTGGCACACACCCATATTCCTAATACTTGGGAGGCTAAGACTGGAGGATTGTATCTTTAAGGACAGCCTCAATAATGTAGCGAGACTATTATAAACCCAGTGAAACCTTATTTCAAAATAATAAGAGCTAGCCGGGCGTGGTGGCGCACCCTTGTAGTCCCCGCACTTGGAAGGCAGAGACAGGAGGATCGCCGCAGGTTCGAAGCCAGCCATGCACGCTGGCTTAGGAGACCCTGTTTCCAAATAAAAAAATGTAAAAATAGGTCTGGGAGTGTAGCCCAGAGGTAGAAGGGCTTCCAGGAACCCCAGTACCACCAAAAAATAAAAGAGCTGGGTGTGGTGGCACATCCTTGTAATCCCAGCATTTGGGAGGCTGAGATTGGAGGATCAGGGTTCGGGGACAATCATAACTATTTAGTGAAGCCCTCTACAACTTAGTGAGACCCTGTTTCAAAATAAAAGAATAAAAAAATAGGGCACGGGATGTAGCTTGGAGGTCAAATGCCCCTGGGGTTCCATCCCCAGACCTGCAAAAAAAAAAAAAAAAAATATATATATATATATATATTTATATATATATATATATATATATATATATATATATATATCAATGATAATAATAAAATTAAAAAAGAGACTTAGAGGTAGAGTGTTCTGGGGCCAATCCCTAGTACCACAAAAAGAAAAAAAGTGTGCTTCAGTCTATGAAAGGCTCCAGATTTTACTGTATAATGTCTCATTTGAGGTATAATAAATTCTCTTTTACCTTGGAGATGTGTCTTTCCATTTTAATTTGAGCTGTTCACCTGAGTTGTCAGAGCCTTTAATTTTCTCAACTGTGAATATCTTAATGGACTATTTTTAAATTAGAAATACCTTTATGATATATGCATAATAAATTTGCTCTTCTTCTAATTCTCTGTATAAGAAAACAAAATCCAGAGAGAAAGAAATGGGCAAGATGAATGGTGTTTTGCTTATAATAGTGCTTGCATATAGTTATAGTAGTAATGAAGTGAGAATAATATTAGAAAAAGCTTTGAATACTGTCAGGAAATGATCAGAAGCTCAAGTGCTTGCAGAATTCTGGTTGCCATGGTAACTAGGACTGTCACAGCAGAATGGAATAGGATTATATAAGGCAGCATCTCGAAACCTGTGTGTGAGAAATGCAGCTGTGTCTGCCAGTGATGTCTGCAACTTGTAGTACTTTGCAAACGCAGAGGCTTCCAAGTCACTAATTATTTGACCCCAGAAGAACAAATAACACAAAGTCAAACAAGTCTTGGAGACCATGGATGGGTGTGGGTGTGGGTGTGTGCACGCGCGCACCCTAGCTGAGAATTACACCAAAGTGAAGTGTTATGGTTTTTGCTAAAAATAATTACAGAAGTTATTTTTTATTAAGTATGCTTCTAATAATCAAATTGAGGAAGAAATGGTCTACAGTGCTTCCTTTAGAAGCATATTTTATGATGCCCTTGTTCCTAAAGAAGATAACAGAAAATAATAGTTTGTTCCATTGTTCTTTCTTCCTTCCTCTGCCCTTTTCCTCTTCCTTTCATTTCTTCCATCCCTCTTTTTTCTCCTCTTTCTTGAGAAAATTATCATTCTTCCAGAGGCAGGTCCTACAAACAGTAGTATGTTATTTCTGAGATTGTACACAAAACTGTATACGCATGTGATGTGTGCTTTCATTTTACATGGCTTACCACTCAAACTAAATAGACTTGTATTTGAGGTAGACAGCTACCAGGGTGCGATAGGTATCTTGATGGCATTGTCTAGGAAAAAAGCACTGGCTAATGGAAATTTAATATTGAGCCATGAATGTAATACCAGGGGCATTCGACCTCTGAGCTACAGCCCCTGCCCTAGTTTATTCTTTTTTTTATTGAAACAGAGTCTCATTAAGTTAGTGAGTGCCTCACTAAGTAACTGAGGCTGTCCGTGAATGGGACCCTCAGGTTTCAGCCTCCCGAATGCTGGGATCACAAGCTTTTGCCATCATGCCTGGCTTCTGAATTCTTTTGAGGAAAACCATGTAGAAAATATAGCCAACAGAGTCCATAGTTATAAATCAGAAAATACTTGTATATTGCCACTTAGTGTTTAGGAACCTTCTGGTGGTACTGGGGGTGGAACCCAGGGCTACATTCCAAGACCTATTTTATACTTTATTTGGAAACAGGCTCTCACTAAGTTGCTGAGAGCCTCACTCAGTAGCTGAGGCTGGCTTAGAACCTGTGCAATCCTCCTGTCTCAGTCTCCCAAGCACTGGGATTACAATCATGTGCCACCACTGCTGGGTATGGTGGCTTCCACTTGTAATCCCAGTAATTGAGAGGCTAAGACAGGAGGATTGCAGGTTTGAAGCCAGCTGTGACAACTTATCAATGTCTTCCCCCTGGAATTTAGTGAGACCCTGTTTCCAAATAAGAAATGAAATTGAGCTAGGGGGTTTAGCTCAGAGTTAGAATGCTGCTGGGTTCAATCCCCAGTGTCACAAAAAATAAAATAAAATAAATCACCTTTTATGTATGTTTTTAGCCCTCACTAAAATAAATTCTCCTCTATAACACTTTCTATTGGACCCATGATGATATATAGTTATGAAATAAAGTACTGGTCCTAGTTCTGTATTCTCCCTTGATAGGATGTATTCTTGAGATTTATTAAATCTGTCAGTTTGAGGAAACTCAATGGAACTTGCACACAAACTCTTTCTTGAAAATTTGCCAAAAGACTTTATACTTTGAGGCACCAAATAATTGTCAGTTGTCAAAAAGTTGGTGATGCTGACAAATGCTTTTATATAATCAGCTTCCCAACAGCAGCTGCTTGATGAGTCTTAAAGAGTCTCCCGACTTCCATTTAAAAATCCCTGACGAGGTTTTCCAGAGACAGTCACAAGACCACACTCAGTGCCCGCTTCCTCCAGCCATTCCCCTGTGTGCACTAACACACGAGCATCTCTGCTCAGCATTTTTTTTGGGGGGGGGGAGTTCTGGGGATGGAACCCATGATATTCTATCTCTAAGCTATACCCTAGCCTATTTTATTCTTTATTTTTTTTTATTTTTGGTGGTCCTGGGGGTGGAACCCAGAGGCTTTCTACCTCCGGGCTATATATCCCAGACCTATTTTATATTTTATTTGGAAACAGGGTCTCACTAAGTTGCTGAGAGCCTCACTAAGTAGCTGAGGCTGGCTTGGAACCTGCGCGATCCTCCTGTCTTAGCCTCCCAAGCGCGGAGATTACAAACATGCGCCACCACACCCGGCAAGAGATCCTTTCTTAACATGAAAGAATAAAGCCGGGCGTGGTGGTGCACACTGTAATGCTTGCGTGTGGGAGGCTGAGACAGGAGGATCGCGCAGGTTCCAAGCCAGCCTCAGCTACTTAGTGAGGCTCTCAGCAACTTAGTGAGACCCTGTTTCCAAATAAAATATAAAATAGGTCTGGGATATATAGCCCGGAGGTAGAAAGCCTCTGGGTTCCACCCCTAGTACCACGAAAAAAAAAAAAAAAAGGATCTCATTAAGTTGCAGGGACTGGCTGAGAAACTGCAGACTGCCTGCCTTGGCCTCCCAAGGACTGGAATTACAAGCAAGGGCCATCACGACTGGCTTCTCATGGACATTTTATATTTAAATTATAATAGAGTACTGGCCTACTATGCACTAAGCTCTGGGCTCAATCCTTGGGGGTGGGGGAAGAATTAAGGGAAGAAGCAATAGTGTATTTTTCTTTCTTGATTTATATGTTCAATAGTATTTTTATTTTTAAGAGATGTATATTATTTTCAAAACTGAAAACCAAAGCTATCTCTACTGTCTGTCTTTCAAGCCCTTTTTGCCAGGAAAGTACTTGAGACTCCACAACCTCATACCTTTCATAGCCTGTGTATCCTGCATTCTCACCGTGAATACTTCGCCTGCCTGATTACTACCATGGAAGAGCAGTGTAGAACTTAACAATAAACCAGGCATGGCTACAGGTGGGCAGAAGTGAGAGACAGGCAGAATGATTCATAATTGTCAGAAATCTGATCAAAGTTTTACAAGCACATGAAACCAGTTACATAAATTATAACACATAAGTCATGATCCTTTGTGCTCTATGACTAGTAAAAATTGATAGTTTTTCATCAGTATAGAAACTATGAATCACTATAATTTTAAGAAAAAAAGCATAAGATCTCTGAGGGTGTTTTTTAATAAAAGATTTCTTGTTTTTCTGTGCTGAAAATCTCCTTCTGCTCTATCTCTGTATTTGGGCATGAGATTTGCTTTGTCCAGTGGAACAGTAGCAAATAACAATATAAGGATTTGGAAGGACAAACACACAGTAAGCCTGTCTTTTCTTTTACTATTCTTGGACTCTTGCAGCTGACCCCCATGCTCCCAGCCAGGCTAGCTTGTTGGACGATGAGGAGCACGAGCACATAACCAGACAGGCAACTGCTAGACATTTGCGAAAGCCATCCACCACTAGTTGTGTAAGTTGCGTGAGGGAGGTCTGATTGAAACAGGTAGAGCTACCCAGCTGAACCAGCTCAGACAGCTTATCCACAGAATCACTAGCTAGTAAATGGTTTTTGTTTTAAGCGGTTGAGCTGGGAAGTGGTTTGTTATGCAGCAGATCGTAACTAAGTGGAACACAGTGGCACCTCCTGAAATCCCAGCTACTGAGGAGGCTGGGCAGAAAGATTGCTTGTGCCCAGGGATTTGAGTTCAGCCTGGACAACATAGCAAGGCCCTGTCTCAAAAAAATAGAATGGAATGGAATGGAATAGAAGTTCACTGATAGTCATCGTGTGCAAAATTAGCACCTGCTCTTTGGTTGTGTGTTTTCTGATTTTTTTGAGCTAGCCACATTACTACATCTCAAACTTAGGAAGGAGAAAAATATTGGTGCTGTCACATAATATATAGGGCTATAAAACCACACATAAAGCACGCTTTTTGGGATGGACATGAAGAATTTTCTGGCAGCTGGTAGGTCTTTATCCATTGATTCAGAGTGTCAGAGAGCCAGTGGGAAGATCTCATCTTATCCAGCTATTCTGGCACTAGATGATTTAAATCTGTTTGACTTAATTGTTCTAAGAACCGCAATCTGTATGTAGATCTGAGACTGGAATTTGATTAATCCTTCCCTCTCACTCAAGAGACATCTCTAGGAAGAGGAGTTGGTAGACATGCAGCCTGGATTGAACATACTTCCTCCTAGAAGCATGAATCAGATCCACAAATGCGCTCATTCCAAAAACAGAAATAATTACTTCCTCCTTCTGATTATGCAACACACACACAGAGAATGAAAATATCTTTATAAAGAATCAGCCTATAAAAATAATGTATAACAGAAACTAAGAAAATTTTGTAAAGTTATCTTCTGCACTAAAATGCCATGGATCATGGCATTTAATGAAAAGAGCGTAAGACCATACGGAGAGGCTAAGATTAAAAAAAATAATAAAGACTTAGGAAACCAAATGCACAGCAAGGACAGTCGGAGTAGAACTGTTGTTACTTAGAGACATTAAATTAGTGATTTTCCAGAAGAATTGGAGATGACCTTTCTGTATGCAAAGATAAAATGATAGCCGGGCGTGGTGGCGCACTCTTGTAATCCCCGCGTTTGGGAGGTGGAGACAGGAGGATCCCGCAGGTTCAAAGCCAGCCATGCTGGCTTAAGAGACCCTGTTTCCAAATTTAAAAAATTATAAAATAGGTCTGGGAGTGTAGTTCGGGGGTAGAAGGGTTTCCAGGAACCGCAGTACTACCAAAAAAAAAAAAAAAAAAAAGATAAAATGATAAATGTGGAGTCAGGAGACTGAGTATAAAGAATTGCCAACGTACATACGTACTTTTTGGGGATTGAACCCCGGGGAATATTACCTCCAAGGTACACCCCTAGTCCATTTATTTATTTATTTATTTATTTATTTATTTATTTATTTATTTATTTATTTATTTGTGGTACTGGGGTTCCCGGAAGCCCTTCTACCTCCGGGCTACACTCCCAGACCTATTTTTACATTTTATTTGGAAACAGGGTCTCCTAAACCAGCGTGCGCAGCTGGCTTCGAACCTGCGCGATCCTCTTGTCTTTGCCTCCCAAGCGCGGGGATTACAAGTGTGCACCATCATGCCCAGCTACCCCCAGTCCTTATAATTTTTTATTTTGAAACAGCGTCTCGCTAAATTTATGAGGCTGGCCTCAAACCTGTAATCCTCTTGTCTTAGCCTCTCAAAAACTGGGGTGACAGGCTTGCATCATATTGCCGTGCTTCAATTGAGTCTTTAAGAGCTAATTATTAGTAATTTTTTTATCTTTAAATCCTGAAATTCTGTGTGTGTGTGTGTGTGTGTGTGTGTGTGTGTGTGTATGTGTGTGTGTGTGTGTGTGTGGTGCTGGGGATTGAACCCAGGGACATTCTACCTCCAAGCTACACCCCCAGCCTAATTTTGTATTCTTTATTTTTGAATCAGGGTCTCGCTAAGTTGCAAAGGGCCTCCCTATGTAGCAGAGACTGGCCATGAACCACGGTCCTCCTGTCTCAGCCTCCCAAATGCTGGGATTTGTACAAGCGTGTGCCACCATGTCCGGCAAGCAGGATAGTTCTTTAGTCTGTGGATTTTCTCTTTTCCTTTTCAACTGCTTGCAGCCAGTTCTTTGCTAAATTAAGCTTTTTTTTGTAGAATTTTGTTAGGTGCAGCTAATAGTATCCAGGATTGGTAACATACTGTTGCCCAGCTTCATTGTATTATTCTTCAATCTCATTAGTCACATTATCTGCCATCCGAGTTATTGCAGGCAGATACAGCATTACCACTCTGTTACATAGGTCATTATTTTTCAGCCTTTGGTAACAGTAACTAGTGCTACTCAGGCCTGTGCCTGCATCACTCTCTTTACCTGTTTGTTATGGCAGTAACCTTCTGTTACCAGTTTCTGTACAAGTTTTCCTGAAGTGAGGCTGCTGTAATAACCACCAAACTCTATGCCTTACTACAACTGTCTCAGCATTCTCACTGCTGTGGTCCAAAAAAACGGACCACACAATTTAGAAGAGGATTTATTTGCTCACAGTTATTTGTTATTTTTGTGGTCCTGGGGATAGAACCCAGGAGCATTTTACCTCCAAG
This sequence comes from Muscardinus avellanarius, assembly GCF_963383645.1. Taxonomy (NCBI): domain Eukaryota; kingdom Metazoa; phylum Chordata; class Mammalia; order Rodentia; family Gliridae; genus Muscardinus; species Muscardinus avellanarius. Next base: position 11,188,280 of record NC_137799.1, read on the forward strand.
CTATACCCCCAGTCCTATTTTATTCTTTATCTTGAAATAGGGCCTCACAAAGTTGCAGAGGCCTCACTGCATTGCTGAGGCTGACCTTGACAGACCTGCAATCCTCCTGTCTCAGCTTCACAAGTACTGGGATTCCAAGTGTGCCACCACTCCCAGCTCTTCTCTGTTTTTTGCAGATTCTCGATTTGTTCCAGGTGAGGCCAGGGTCTGGAGCTCAGGGCCTGGCTGCTGAGGCAGAGAAAGGGAGAGGTCAAAGGTCTGCACTCACAGCATGGGGGCCAGAAACAAGAGAGGACAGTGGGGAAGAGACCCACGCACAGTCCTCAAGGCCCAAGAGACCCAAGCACAGTTCCCAAGGCCACACCCCAGGGATCCACCTTCTCCAGCCACAGCTGCCTGCCAATGAGACCCCCAACAAAATTCCACGAGGAAAAGATTCATTCAACAATGGATTTGTCTACTGATGAGATTAGAGCTCTCATGACTTAAATATATATACCCTGAGCTCTTCAGGAGACATTCTGTATCTGACTGTTTGCAACAACAGATGTTTGTTTCTAGCTCCCATGTTAGCTACAAGTTGTCTGCAGTCCTGAGGCTTCATTACAGGTGACTTACCTTCCGTTCCAGACTGAAGAGCAGTGGGCTTTATGTTGGAGCAGAAGAATAAATGTTGAATCATGTAATGCCTCGTCATCTTTTCCTTAGACGTTAATATAGATAAGTTAGAATTCATTGGGCCAAGCCCAGTGTTCATATAATAAAGGGAGGATTTGCCATTCAAAAGACATGTCATGTAAATAACCAGGCTCAAAGACAGGGCTGCTTTTTTCTCTTAGAAGAAGAGGTAGAAATGCCAAGAATAGTAATCACCCACTTCTAAAATAAATCTAAAGCAGTGTTTTTCAAACTGCTGGAATAAACATTTGAAAGTTTTTTTGTATGTATGTGAGCACAAATAGGATTGATCAGGGAGAGGAAGCGAAAACTGGTATCCTCAGGGAAAAGGTACCTGCAGAGGACACTGAGCAGGAGGTGGGAGAGGTAGTGGGGAGACCAGGAAAGAATTTGCCCTTGACCTTTGTTACATGACTATTTTTCCTCCAAAAATTATTACTTTCTTTATTTTTCTTTTTTCTTTTCTTTTTCTTTTTTTTTCTTTTTTTTTTTTTTTTTTGTGTGTGTGTGTATGGTGCTGGGCATGGAACCCAGAGGCTTTCTACCTTTGGGATATACTCCCACACCTAATTTATCTATTTTATTTGGAAACAGGGTCTCACTAAGTTGCTGAGAGCCTCACTAAGTAGCTGAGGCTGGCTTCTAACTGGTGTGATCCTCCTGTCAGCCTCCCAAGGGGATTACAAGGGTGTACCACCATGCCAGGCTTATTACTTTATTTAAAAGAAAACCTAAATGTAGCTGGGTGTGGTGGTGCACGCCAGTAATTTGGAGACTGAGACATGATGATCATAGGTTCATGGCCAGCTTCAGCAAACCATCTATGGCCCTCAGCAACATAGTAAGACCCTGTTTCAAAATAAAATAGGGATGAGGGTATAGCTCAAAGATAGAATACTCTTGGGTTCAGTCCTCAGTACCACAGGAAGGGATGGAAAGAGGAAGGGGAGCTCCTAATGTGAGTACTTTAATTCTACCCAGTTTGTACCATCACAAAGCTAAAATCCAAATATCATAAGATATTTAAAGTTAATATAAATATATATATTTTTGTTCTTACAGGGATTTGCCACAATATGGACAGAAGCAGTGGCAGTCCTATTTTGGAAGAACTTTTGATGTTTACACCAAACTCTGGAAGTTCCAGCAACAGCATCGGTAAAGGCATTTTATAGTTAAAGGAGAGTGAAAGCCCTTTTTATATTAGATACTACTTTGACTTTTAACTACCTGAGGCCTTTTATCTCAGTACTTTTAAAATGATAAATTTCCCTTTCATAGCCCAAATGAAAACTAACTGATTTTTTTTCCTTGTTTATGTTGGTTTTAAAATGTTTTGTTCTTATCTGATTTTTGAAGACATTATCTTATCTAGTATATTAGGTTAACATGAGTAGAATAATCTATGGTTTCACTCTAAAATACATGTTCCTTATTGGCCAAAGCTAACTGGGAAGGGTATGTTGCTTCTAATTTTCATGAATATAACTCAGAGTACTTTCTTATTTCTGAACTTAAGTTTAGATAGACATTTAGAGCCGGGCGTGGTGGCACACGTTATAATCCCAGCATTTGGGAGGTTGAGACCAGAGGATTGCGGTTCGCGGACAGCCTCAGCTACTTAATGAGGCCCTCTGCAACTCAGTGAGACCCTGTTTCAAAATAAAAAATATGGCAGGGGATGTACTAGGAGGTCAAATGCCCCTGGGTTCCATTCCCGGACCCGAAAAATAAACAAACAAACATTTAGTAAATGTTAATAACTTAGTTGAATGACTATGTTGATATCACATGAAAAATTGATGAACTTTGCTGATTGAATGGTATTTGATCCCATTTATGTGTTTATTTTTGAAATTCACAGTCTCTTATTCCTATTTTCTTATTTCCTATATAAAATAGACAAGTCTTGGATAATCGGTATGGCTTGAAGAGGTGGCAAATAGGGGAAATTGCTTCCAAGATTGGGCAGCTATACTACCATTATTAGTAAGTAGATTGCACATGGAAAGACTAAAGTGTCGTCCTGATAAAAACCCATCATTCAGGAGTCTGTGTAGTGTACTCTTGGTTAGGAGGGAAGGCAGTGAGTGACAGATGAAATCTGGTGCAGATCAGATTGTCAAAACAGCATCATGAAATACTTTCCCTAAGCCAAGTAGCACTTCTTGCTCCAGGAGCTCTTTCTTTTATACAGTTCATTTGGTCCAACATAAAGGAGTTTGATATTAATTTGTGTGTGTGTGTGTGTGTGTGTGTGTGTGTGTGTGTGTGTGTGTGGTTAATCCAAGGCTATACCCTCAGCCTTATTTTTTATTCTTTACTTTGAAACAAGGTCCCATTAAGTTGTGTAGGGCCTAATTAAGTAACTGAGGCTGGCCGCGAAACCAAATCCTCCTGTCTCAGCCTCCCAAGTACTGGGATTACAAGCATGTGCCACCATGCCTGGCTTGATTTTGATTTTTTTTGTTGTGTGTATGGTACTGAGGATTGAACAAAGGTGCATCCTACCTCTGAACTATACCCCCAGCCCTGTATTTTTATTCTTTATTTTGAAAAAGGGTCTCACTAAGTTGCTGAGGCTGGCCGCAAACCTGCAGTTCTCTTGTCTCAGCCTCCCAAGTATTGGTATTACAAGTGTATGACACCATGTCTGGCTTGATCTCGATTTTTTTTTTTTTTTTTTTTTTGTTCTGGGGATAAAACCCAGGGGCATTTTACCTCCAAGCTATACCCCCAACCCTATTTTTTTTATTCTTTATTTTGAAACAGAGTCTCACTGAGTTGCAGAGGGCATTGCTAAGTAACTGAAGCTATCCTCAAACCACAATCTTCCTGTTTTAGCCTCCCAGTGATCTTGATTTTTGATAGATAATTAATACAAAGTGAATTTCTTATTCTTATGGCTTCACTTAAGTCTTGATGGTATAAGACATATCATTACTTGTATGTTTTGATGAATCCTTTTAAAAAATATACTCTAGGATAATTTTGAAAAGTTACATAAGGTAAATGAAGATACTTTTGATTATATCCTTAGAGAAATAACATCTGAAGCTGGGTGTGGTGTGATAGTTTTTAATCCCAGCATTTGGGAATTGTGGTTCGCAGAGAGCCTCAGCTACTTAGTGAGGCCCTTTGGAACTCAGTGAGACCCTGTTTCAAGAAATAAAAAGAATACACAATAGGGCTGGGGGTATAGCTCAGAGGTACAATGGGTTCCATCCCCAGAACTGCAAAAAATAAAAAAATAAAAAAAATAAGAGAGAGAGAGCGAAGAAATAACATCTGTATAGTTCCATCCTTGAATCATGTTAATAAGAGAACTCTTTTAGGAATATAAGTCTCATTGCTACCAAGTGTTGGTAGCTCATGCCTATAATCCTGGAACTTGGGATACTGAAACAGGAGGATTGCAGGTTTCAGGCCAGCCTCAGAAATTTAGTGAAATCCTGTATCAAAATAAAAAGGGCTGGACATGAATGCCTCTGGGTTCAATATCCAGTGCTAATAAGCAAGTAAGTAAATAAATAATAAATCTTGTTGTCATGAACTGATATCAGTATACAGTGAGAAAAGGCTTGGACCGTTTCTAAGTGAAAAGCCAGAAAAGGCCTTTGTCTATCTACTTTTTGGCATGTTGCCCAAAGTGATCACCATTAAAATCACTCTCTTGGGTAGAACATATTCTTAAAAAGCCCTCATGCTGGGCATGGTGGTTCACACCTGTAATCCTAGTACTTGGGAGGCTGAGACAAGAGGACCTCAGGTTTGCGGCCAGCCTCAGCTACTTATTGAGGCCCTGTTTCAAAAGAATAAAAATAGGGCTGAAGGATGTAGCTAGAATGTAGAATGCCCCTGGGTTCCATCCCTAGTACTGCAAAAAAGAAAGAAGGGAGGAAGGAAGGAAGGAACGGAGGGAGGGAGGGAAGGAGGGAGGAAGGAAGAAAGGAAGGATGGAAGGAAGGAAGGAAAAAGGGGCTTGGGAGCAGCTGGGCATGGTGGTGCATGCTTGTAATACCAGTACTTGGGATCACAGGTTCACAGCCAACCTCAGCAACTTAGGACCTTTGTAGCTTAGTGAGACCCTGTTTCAAAATAAAGAATAAAAAGTAGGGCTGCGGGTGTATTTCAGAGGTGGAATGCTGCTGGGTTGAATCCTTAGTACCATAAACAAAAAAAGGCTTGGGAGAATTAGGATGGTATTATTTTTATTATTACTATATAATCGTATAATAAACTCATGATTATTGCCTTGCTAATGTAAACTTAGAATAGCCATTCCTGTACCTGTGTGTGTAGAGAAATAGAGCAATGTGGACGAAGCCTTCATCATGAGGATCTTCAGTTCATCATTTCTAATATTGTTTTTCTCACAGCTTGCGCACATCTGAGACCAGCTATCTGAATGAGGCTTTTTCCTTCTATTCTGCCATCAGACAGAGATCATATTATTCTCAAGTCAACAAAGAGGACAGGTAAGCGTCTATGGTGCTTTCAGAAAGACAAGGACGAAAAGCTCCAATTCTTTAGTCCATGTGAAAAATTGTGCAGAAAATCACGTTTATAGCTTGCATTTATTTAATAGCCTAATTGAGTCCTGCTATGTAGCAGGACTGCTAAAGCATGGAGAAGTACATGTTCCACAAAAGCTGTGGTAGTACAGATGTTGTGCATGTCACAATCCCAAGGCGTAGTCATAGCACAAAGGAAGGTTGGGATTCCCGCTCCAAGAGACTAGTCACGCAGGCTTGCTTTATTTATTTATTTATTTATTTATTTATTTATTTATTTATTTATTTATTGGTGCGTTATATTCATACATCATATTGAGGTAAAAAACTTGTGTGTAGCCGGGCGTGGTGGCGCACGCTTGTAATCCCCGCGCTTGGGAGGCGGAGACAGGAGGATCGCGCAGGTTCGAAGCCAGCCGTGCTGGCGTAAGAGACCCTGTTTCAAAAAAAATATAAAATAGGTCTGGGAGTGTAGCCCGGAGGAAGAAGGGCTTCCAGGAACCCCAGTACCACCAAAAAAAAAAAAAAAAACTTGTGTGTACAGACATGTACACATCATCGATTTAACCCCTGCCCATTTCCCACCCCATTCCCTCCCCATCCCTCCTTCCCTTGCTTGGCTTAGAGGTTGGCTTCCATATGTTTAAGTACATTGTCACACAGGTTTTTATAGAAAAGACGCTGATCTTAAATGAAGATTAGTTAATAATCTTTTTTCTTGTTAGCCTATGTAATTTTAATTATGTATCTTTCAAGGCCTGTTGACAACTGTTACATAGGACCAGAGAAAAGGATTACTAATGCTATGTGAATTTTCTTTTTCTTTTTACTGGGATTATAAAGCCCACCTTGAATTTTCTCTCTCTTTCTTTCTTTCTTTCTTTCTTTTTTTTTTTTTTTTTTAGCGGTACTGAGGATTGAACCCAGGGTCATTCTACCTCTGAGGTATACCCCTAGCTCTGTTTTTTTTTTTTTTTTCTTTAGTATGAAACAGGGTCTCACTAAGTTGAGGCTTTCTACAAATCTGCAGTCCTCCTGTCTCAGCCTCCCAAATACTGGGATAACAAGTGTAAACCACCATGCCTGTCTTTAGTCATCCTTTAAACAGACAGCATAATCTACAAGAAAGTAGAAAACCCTTAAGTTTATTAACCTGTGACCCATGTTTTGATGATCTTGGATGGGGTGCTTGTCTGTAATCATAGAAAGAACAAGGAAGAGGAAAATTTAAACTGGAAAGGAGTAAAATATGGTATAGATTGGTGAGAGAAAAGTTATCCCCTTATTTTCTATAGTACTTGATGAGACAGTAATAATTGTTCTGCAAAAATAAATAAATAAATATAATAAATTAATTAATTAATGAAAATGGAGCCAAATCCTAGATAACAATAATCTGAAAGAGGACAAAACACATTAAACCACTCTAATAAAATTTATTTATGTTTCAGAAGAAGCATAGCGTCAGCAAAGTTTACTTATTAAAATTTTAAGCAAACCTTTGCCAGGCATATGTGGTGTATGTTTGTAATCCCAGTACGCGGGAGGCTGAGAGAGGAGGATCGCAGATTCACGGCCAGTCTTAGCTACTTAGTGAGACCCTGTTTCGAAATAAAAGTAGGGCTGTGGTGTAGGTTAGAGGTAAAATGGTCCTGGGTCCAAGTCCCAGTAACACCCACACACCAAAAAAAAAATTTAAGGAGAGGCAGGCATGGTGGCTCACATCTGGAATCCCAATACTTGGGAGGCAGAGACAGAAGGATTGCAAGTGCAAAGCTAACTTCTGCAATGTTTTGGGATCCTGTTTCAAAATTAACAATAAAAAGTGATAGGTATGCAATCCTTAGTACCACCAAAAAACCAAACCAAAACCAAAACCAAATAAAACCTGAAATGGTACTTCTAGCAACTACTTATTTATATATATCCTTTATTATATTTATATCCTTTATTATATTTTTAGCAACTACTAAAAATATAATAAAGGATATAAAAGAAGTCAATAGAAGATATAAAATAGAACATTGAGATCTATTAAACTCTACATGGTGGTGCATGCCTGTAATACTAGTTCTTGGGAGGCTGAGACAGGAGGATCACAGGCTTTTGGCCAGCCTCAGCAATTTAGTTTTAGACCCTGTTTTGTTTTGCTACTGGGAATTGAACCCGGGAGAGAAGAGATCTACCACTGAACTATCCCCCCCCACAGCCCTTTATATATAAAGGGGGGTAGCTATAGTTATTCATTTATTTATTTATTTTTAATTTTGCAAGAGTCTCACTGTATTGCTAAGGCCGGTCTCTTGCAATCCTCTTTTCACAGCCTCTCAAGTACTAGGATGACAGGTGTATGCCACCATTCTTGGCTGATAAACTGGTTCAAAGCAAAAAGTAAAATATGACTGGGGTTGTAGCTCAGAGGCAGAATACCTCTGGATTTACTGCCCAGAACACACACACACACACACACACACACACACACACACACACACACACACTTAAAAGGAAGGCAAGAAAGAACAATAGAGGAACATAGAAACAGGAGGGAAAGAGAACAAATAGCAAGGTGGTCAACAAAAACTCTGCCAAACAATGATGACTGTAAATGGTAAGCCAGGCATGGTGGTACACCCTTGTAATTCCAGTACTTGGGAGGCTGAGACAGGAGGATCGCAGGTTCAAAGCCAGCCTTCACAACTTAGCGAGGCCCTCCACAACTTAGTGAGACCCTCTTTCCAAATAAGAAAGAAAATTGGGCTGGGGGTTTAGCTTGGAGGTAGAATGCCTCTGGATTCAATCTCCATTCACACACACACACACACACACACACACACACACACACACTGTAAATGCAATAAGATTGTGGAGTAAAAGGCAGAGATTGTCATATCAAATAAAAAAACAAGACCTCACTATATGCTATTTACAATAGATGCTTAATAAAAAGACACAAAACGGTGGAAAAAGACCTGACATGGAAAGAGTAAACATGAAAAAGCTTACTGTATCAATATTAGAAAAGTGTGCGGGACATGGTGGCGCACGCTTGTAATCCCTGCCCTTGGGAGGTGGAGACAGGATCGCGCAGGTTCAAAGCCAGCCATGCTGGCTTAAGAGACCCTGTTTCCAAATAAAAATAAAAAAATATAAAATAGGTCTGGGAGTGTAGCCTGGAGGTAGAAGGGCTTCCAGGAACCCCAGTACCACCCCACCAAAAAAAATGTATGTATATATATATATATGAATGAATGAAAAGTGGGATTTTAAGACAGTTCATTATTTTCTCCTCTAATTTTTCTGCCTGTAGTCTTCTGCTTTATCATAAAAGGCTTTTCAAAACACAAGATCCAGTCCTGTGGGCTCAAGTAGTATTATTTATTTCTCTTGTCATTATATTAATTCCACTCTGTTAATACTAGAGGAGCCAGTATTTACTCCTCTATGTTCTTTTGTTTGTTTGCAGTACTGGGGATGGAACCCAGGGGCATTCTACCTCCGAGCTACACCCCCGGCCCTATTTTTTATTCTTTATTTTGAAACAGGGTCTCACTGAGTTGCAGAGGGCCTCATTAAGTAGTTTAAGCTGTCGGTGAACTGCGATCCTCCTGTCTCATCCTCCCAAATGCTGGGATTACAATCCTGCGCCACCACACCCAGCTCCCAGCCCATTTTTTTTTTTTTTCTTTTTTTTAAAACAGAGTCTCGCTAAGTTGCAGAGTGCCTCACTAAGTAACTGAGTGGTCGCTAAGTAGCTGAGGCTAACCTCAAACCTGCGACACTCTTGTCTCAGCCTCCCAAGTACTGGGATTACAAGTGTGTGTAACCACGCCCTGCTTTCTCTATGTTTTATGTACTTTTTTATCTGTAAGGTCGGTGAGGAAGGGATATGTCCTTGCATATGTATTTCAATCATGGTTTTAGCACTTGGCATCATTCCTGATACACGTAAGCTCTCAACAAATATTTGTTGAGTGAATGAATATATGAATGATTACTTAATCACAAAGAAGTCTGTTGAAATGGCCATACGGGTATATGTGAAAATGTGTATACCTTTCCAGAAAACAATGGAAGTTCTTTTAAAAGCCATCAGAAAGTTGAAAATTCAAAAAAGCATGTATTTTCTTTCCATTTAATTAGTATTTTTCAATTTGTCTATCACAGACCTGAGTTGGTAGTCAAGAAGTTACGCTACTATGCAAGATTTATAGTAGTTTGCCTTCTTCTCAACAAAATGGATGTTGTGAAGGATCTGGTAAAGGTAAGTGTACCTAAAAAAAATTAAGATTCAGCCAGGTGTGGTGGTGCATTCCTGTAGTTCCTGTACTTGGAAGGCTGAGACAGGAGGATCACAGGACAGCCTCAACTAGTGAGATGCTTATCGATCTAGTGAAAGATCCTTTTTCACAAATAAAAATAAAAGCTGGGCATGATGGCACAAATTTGTAATCCAGCATTATGGAGGCTGAGACCGGAGGATCATGGTTCGGAGAATCACGGTTTGTGGACAGCCTCAGCTAGTTAGTGAGGCCCTTCGCAACTCAGTGAGACCCTGTTTCAAAATAAAGAATAAAAAATAGGGCAGGAGGTGTAGCTCTTGAGATAGAATGCCCCTGGGTTCCATCCCCACACTCGCAAAAAAATAAAATAAAAAATAAAAATAAAATAGGACTGGAGGTGTAGCTCAGAGGTAGAATGCCCCTGGGTGGTTCTCTCCCGAGTAAAACACACACACACACACACACACACACACACACACACACACACACACACACACACACCCTAATCTCTAATTACATGTCTATCTCTGGTTTTATTTTTAATTTTATTTTTTATTTTTTGCAGTACTGGGGATGGAACCCAGTGCATTCTACCTCCGAGCTTCACCCACAGCCCTATTTTTTATTCTTTATTTTGAAACAGGATCTCTCTGAGTTGCAAAAGGCCCCTCTAAGCAGTTTAGGCTGTCCTTGAACCACAATCCTCCTGTCTCAGCCTCCCAAATGCTAAGATTACAAGCATGCACACACACACACACACACACACACACACACACACACACACACACACCCCACCTTAGTTTTTTGTTTTTTTTTAATAGGATTTAGGTCACATTGGTATGCACACACCTGTAATCCCAGTTACTCAAGAGGTGGAGGCCAAAGGATCAAAAGTTCATGGCCATCCTGAGCAATTTAGCAAGACCTTCCATCTCAAAATTTCAAAAAGAGTTTAGGATATAGTTCAGAGTTAGGATGCTCCTGGTTTCAGTCTCTACTACTGCCTCCCCCATTTTTGTGTATGTGTGTGTGGTCCTAGAGATTTTATCCAGAGCCACATGCATATGTGCTCAACCTCTGAACTACATCCCCAACCCTAAAATAATTTTAATATATCTGAATTATTACAATTTTTAAAATATAATAATCTTTGACAAGGAAAAAGTAAAAAGTTTTCTAGCTAGCCGGGCGTGGTGGTGCATACTTGTCATTGTAGCATTTGGGAGGCTGAGACAGGAAGATTGTGGTTCACTGACAGCCTCAGCTACTTCTTGAGACCCTTTGCAACTCAGTGAGACCTTGTTTCAAAATACAGAATAAAAAATAGGGCTTGGGGTGTGGCTCAGAGGTAGAATGCCCCTGGGTTTCATCCCCAGGACCGAAAAAAAACAACAACAAAAAACTGCTTCCTGGCTGTCTTTATGTATGTATGTATGTATTTATTTATTTATTTATTTATTTATTTATTTATTTATGGATGGTACTGGGGATGGAACCCAGTTTCTACCTCCGGGCTATACTCCCAGACCTTTTTTATATTTTATTTGGAAACAAGGTCTCACTAAGATGCTGAGAGCCTCACTAAGTAGCTGAGGCTGGCTTCGAACCCGTGCGATCTTCCTGTCTCAGCTTCCCAAGCGCGGGGATTACAAGCGTGCGCCACCACGCCCGGCTTGTCTTTATGTTTTAAACATTTTTTTTATTCCCAGGTAGTTATCTTAATTCCTTTATTTTGTCTCTGCAACATGTTTTACAGTTTACCGCCTATCACGAGATGGTTGGGAAACGCAAATAAAAGTTAAAAGTCTTAGTTTAGATGAAAATTATTGAAAGGTTAAGTAAAGGCACTTAAGTATTATAAATAGATTTTTCTATTACTTTAGCTTCTGCATCACTGACCTTCACTCATTCATGTAGTTAAAAAATTAACTGTACTGAGTATCTAGATTATATCCATGGTTATTGTATACCGTATTCTGGTTGTACTCTGTACCCAGCTGTTTGGCGTACTTTCCTAATATTTGGTATTTAAGCCTGAGCTGCATGTTTTCGCAAGGTCACTGGAAAGTAGCTCTATATTCTCCTCTGTATTCCTAGTCCCCAGTTACTAATAGTATTTTCAAAATACTATATATATATGTATATGTATATACACACACATAGACACACATATATATACATACATACACACACACATACATACCCAAGAAAATTTTTTTTTGGTGGTACCAGGGGCCTTCTACCTCCTATTTTATGTTTTATTTGGAAACAGGGACCCTTAAGCCAGCTGAGGCTGGCTTTGAACCTGCGTGATCCTCCTGTCTCAACCTCCCAAGTACAGGGATTACAAGTGTGCGCCACCACGCCCAGCTTAGTAAATATTTTTTAATGTTTAAATGCTTCTTTTTTTGTGTGGTATTAGGGATGCAGCCCAGGGGCATTTTACCTTCGAGGTGCATCCCCAACCCCATTTTTTGTTCTTTATTTTGAAACAAGGTCTCACTGAGTTGCAAAGGGCCTCACTATGTAGCTGAAGCTGTCTGCAAACTGTGATCTTCTTCTCAGCTTCCCAAATGCTTGGATTACAAGCATGTGCCACCACACTGGCTTTAATGTTTAAAAGTTTGTTTCTCTTTTCATACTTTTATGTGTGTAGGGGGGTTATCAGGAATGAACTTAAAGGCATTCATTCTATCTCCAAGATATGTCCCCATACCGATTTTATTTATTTGGAAACAGTCTCACTAGGTTGCTGAGAGCCTCACTAAATTGCTCAGGTTACCCTAGAACCTGTGATCCTCCTGTCTCAGCCTCCTAAATACTAGGATTATAAATGTGCGCTGCCATGCCCAGATATCCTTTTAGACTTTTTCTATTAGTACCTTCACTGCTGATGGAGCAGTGACTCATCAGTGGGTTTCTATAATGATCCTGTTTGATGTGTATCATTCTCATGGTTTTTATTTTAAAGCAAAACTTCATTTTTTTCATTCATAATTGGGACTGTGCATTGAAAATAACAAAAACTTAGCTATACTATCTTCTGTCATGAATGTTCCAGTATGGCTATATAATTTTGTAGGTTTTTTACATAACCCCTTTGCTTTGTGGTATTTTAAAATCAGGAATTATCAGATGAAATTGAGGATTATACTCACCGCTTTAATACTGAAGATCAAGTGGAGTGGAACTTGGTGCTTCAAGAAGTGGCAGCTTTTATTGAGGTCAGTTTGTAAAAAGAAGGTTGTACTAACTATGGATAGAGAAATGACGGTGTGTTGTATGGTTTGTGTGTGTGTCAAAAAGAAGAAAAATAATTATTACAGTGCTATTTTATGTTGCCATTATCTTGTTACTTTTTCCTACAGGCGGACCCCGTGATGGTGTTAAACGATGATAATACCATTGTTATCACTTCCAATCGCCTTGCTGAAACAGGAGCTCCGTTGCTGGAGCAGGGCATGATTGTGGGGCAGTTATCTCTGGCTGATGCACTCATTATTGGTAATTGTAATAATCAGGTAAAGAATTGTGAAGGAATTGTTCTTCAAATTCTCTCTGAAAAATAGTTTTTGATTGTCACAGATCTATTTCCTTATAAGTAGCCTAATGTTGCTGGGTGAGTTAAGAGGATCAGGTTTTGGGGATAGCCTTGGCAATGGAGTGAGACCCTGTTTTGAAAAAAAAAAAATAACACCGGGCGTGGTGGCGCACGCTTGTAATCCCCGCGCTTGGGAGGCGGAGACAGGAGGATCGCACAGGTTCGAAGCCAGCCGTGCTGGCGTAAGAGACCCTGTTTCAAAAATATAAAATAGGTCTGGGAGTGTAGCCCGGAGGAAGGAGGGCTTCCAGGAACCCCAGTACCACCAAAAAAAAAAAAAAAAAAAGGGCTGAGTGTACAGCTCAGAGAAAGAACCACCCTGGATTCAATTCCCATACCATCAAAACAAACAAACTTAATATCCATCTGAGGAAATGGTGATTCATATTCTGCTGTATGCTGTATATATATATTTAATGTATACATTAATTTTTTTTGTGGTACTGGGGTTCCTGGAAGCCCTTCTACCTCTGGGCTACACTCCCAGACCTATTTTTACATTTTCATTTTGGAAACAGGGTCTCCTAAGCCAGCGCGCGCGGCTGGCTTCGAACCTGCGCGATCCTCCTGTCTCTGCCTCCCAAGCGTGGAGATTACAAGCGTGCGCCACCACGCCCGGCGTATACATTAATTTTTAATGATATGGGAAGATGCAGTACATGAAAATAAACTTGCTAGCTGGACATGGTGATGCATGATTGTAATCCCAGTACTTGGGAGGCTGAGACAGGATCGCAGGTGCACAGCCAGTTACTTAGTGAGGTCCTCTACAACTTAGTGAGACTCTGTTTCAAAATACAGAATATAAAATAGTGCTTGGGGTATAGCTCTGAGGTAGAATGTCCCTGGCTTAAAACTTGCTGTGGAAATATGAATTATATGTTAGAATTTCTGTATACATACCTGCACAGGAAGACCAGCTGGAAATTTACCAATATCTTAGGCTTATTTCTTCCTCTTCTTTTTTTTCTATTTTCTTTTTTGTGGTATTGAGAATTGAACCTAGGGAAGTTTTGACTTCGCACCACATCCCCAGCCCCCCTTTCTAATCATCTGTGTACCTACTGTTTACTTGTGGGAGCCGGTCTCATTACGTCGCTGAGAGGCTCGCTACGTTCTGAGGCTCCTTGATCTGTGGTCCTCCTGTCTCAGCATCCCTAATGCCAGGCTACAGGTGTGTTCCTCCACACTCAGCTCATTTTTTTTCTTGTTCAGTTTTTCTAGGAGTGTGTGTGTGTGTGTGTGTGTGTGTGTGTGTGTGTGTGTGATTAAGGATTGAACCCAGGAGGGTCACTCTTATGACTAAGCTACACCCCCACACTTTTTTATAAAAGGGTCTTACAGAGGAGCTGTGCACTGGCTTCAAACCTGGCAATTTTCTGTCTCAACCTCCCCACTACTGGGGTTACAAGTGTGTTCCACTGCTCTCACATATCATAATATTCTCTAATTTTATTCATTTTATGCAGATGATCTCGATAGGCATTTTTCTTCATATCTTTTATAATAGTTGGGTTTGGGTTCTTTGTTGTAATTCTGTCTGCTAGAATTTTTTGAGACTTGTGTTAAGGATGCCTTCTTCCCGTAAGAACCTACATTTACTTTCTTCCAAAACCCAGAGGCAATATCAGTTTTTGTTTTCTTTTAAAATAAAACCATTACAGATTTTTGCATCATGCAAAGAGTGTGCATTCAGGTTCACAGACCACAGAAAAACACCCATGGCCATGAATTCTGAGGCTTACTTCTCCATCTCCTCCAATAGTCATGGCCAAGGTAGAGATGTCTCTTCCATGTCTCTCTGTGGAGCAGATTTATTTGTAGCATATTCCTCTCCTGAGGCCCATCTTTTTTTTTTTTTTTTTTTTTCTTTGCAGTACTGGGAATGGAACCCAGGGGCATTCTACCTCCGAGCTATACCTCCAGCCTTAGTTTTTTATTCTTTATGTTGAAACAGGGTCTCACTGAGTTTTAAAGGGGCTCACTAAGTAGCTGAGGCTGTCCTCCTGTCTCAGCCTCTCAAATGCCAGGATCTCAAGCATGCGCCACCACGCCTGGCTTTTCTGAGGCCTTTTTGTGCTTCCATATTTGTTAGGTCAAGTGTGTATGTGTGGGAGGGGACTATCCCAACCAGTTCCTCCTCAGACTCCTGTGTCATCTTTGCTACAGGGAAGCTAGAGCACAGGTGCCTGCTTACCTCCCAAACTTCTCCTTCTACCCTGGCCTCTGAGCAAATCTCTCCCTCTCTTTTTTTTTTTTTGTTGTTATTGGCGATTGAACTAGGGGCATTTTGCCTCCAAGGTATATCCCAGTCTTTATTTATTTACTTATTTGTTTGTTTGTTTGTTTGTTTGTTTATTTATTTATTTATTTATTTATTTATTTATTTTTGGTGGTACTGGGGTTCCTGGAAACCCTTCTACCTCCGGGCTACACTCCCAGACCGATTTTATATAATGTTTAAATTTGGAAACAGGGTCTCTCAAAGCCAGCAAGGCTGGCATCGAACCTGCGCGATCCTCCTGTCTCCGCCTCCCAAGCTCAGGGATTACAAGCGTGTGCCACCATGCCCGGCTATATTTTTTATTTTAAAACAGGGTCTCATTAAGTGTTGAGGGTCTAACTTATTTGTTGAGGCTCCTGCAAACCTGCAGTCCTCCTTTCTCAGCTTCCCAAATACTGGGATTACAGGTATGTGCCACTGCGCCTGGTATTTCAAAAGGTATGTTGATAGGTAGCTAACCTTTATATTATTGTCAGCATAAGCTTTGTTTTTATGTTTTGTTTGGAGATGGCTATTTTGTTCCCTTATGTAGAAATGACTTTGATTATGCTAATCTTATAATGACTCATGATATAGGAATTCAGCACAATTCATTCATTCAGTCAGTCAGTATTTATTGAGTTCCAATTCCGGACAAGGCATGGGGGATGATTAGGATTAACAACAACAGAACCCTCCAGAGTTGCTTCCCCAATGGAGCTTGCCTGCTTGCTTGCTTGCTTGCTTGCTTGCTTGCTTTTTCTCCTTCTTTCCTTCTTTCCTTCTTTCTTTCTTTTTTTTATGGAACTGGGGATGGAACCCAGGTGAATTTTACCTCAGAGCTACACCCCCAGCCCTGTTTTTTATTCTTTATTTTGAAACACCCTCTCACTGAGTTGCGGAGGGCCTCACTAAGTAGCTGAGGCTGGCCATGAACCACGATCCTCCTGTCTCAGCCTCCCGAATGCTGGGATGACAAGTGTGTGCCACCACACCTGGCTTGATCACTGACATTTTTCAAGATTAGTGATTGAGCTAAGAGCCGAGGGTAAGCACAAGTTAGTAGTGTCAAACATTGAGCATGCCAGGTAACAGGAAGAGCAGGTGCCATGGCCTAGAGGCCAGAGGGGCGTGGTTAGTGTGCGACAACAAGGGAAGCTACTCTGGCTAGGGAAGGGGCTGCAGGAAGCAGGAGACACCGGTGGACTGGAATGACAGGGCCTGATAAAGCCCACTGAGCAATTTGTCTGAATCCTAATTGAACTCTAATCTAGAAAGGTTTGAGGAAAGGGGAGGAACAGGAGGAAGCCTGCATTTTGAGAAACCACTTGGTTGTAGTTGTAGAGAATGGGTTGGAGCAAGAATGGAGGTGGCAGAGCATTTGGGAAATTGTTGTAGTGATCTTGGTGCACAGTGATCCTTTGCACTGAAGGGCTGGGGTGATAATGGAGCGCTGAGGGAATCTGTAATTCTGCTGTGTAGAACTTTTTCCTTTGGGCCTCAGGTAGCCAGCAGTGTTAGTGATGTAAGGGAGCATAACTTTAATTTATTTTTATTTTAGACAAGTAAGTTGGTAGATGAGCCAGCTTAGTATCTCTAAACTCTGATCTAGAAGGTCTTGTCTCATTCCCTTACGTAGAGATAACAGGTAGTAAGTATGTGCCACTTTAAGCTGGGCATGGTGGCGCACGCTTGTAATCCCCGCACTTTGGAGGCTGAGACAGGAGGATCACAGGTTCAAAGCCAGCCTCAGAAACTTAGCAGGGACTCAGCAACCTAGTGAGACCTTGTTTCCAAATAAGAAATAAAATTGGGCTGGGGGTGTAGCTCAGAGGTAGAATGCCTCTGAGTTCCATACCTAGTGGGCAAAAAAATTATATATATATCCTGATTTGGTAGCATATGCCTGTAATTCCAGCATTTGAGAGGCTGAGACAGGAGGATCGTGGTTCGTGGACAGCCTCAGCTACTTAATGAAGCCTTTTGCAACTCACTGAGACCCTGTTTTCAAATAAAAAATAAAAAATAGGGCTGAGGGTGCACTTAGAGGTAGAATGCCCCTGAGTTCCATCCCCAATACCCAAAACACACACACACACACACACACACACACACACACACACACACACACACCACAAATGTATACACGTATATACACACATATGTATGTATATATATATATATTTTATTTATTTTTGTGTGTATGTGGTACTGGAATTGAATCAAGGTCATTGTATCTCCAAGCTACACTCCCAGCCCAATATCATTTTTTATTTGGAAACAAGGTCTCACTGCACTGATAAGAGTCTCACTACTTGCTGAGGCTGTACTCGAACTTGCAATCCCCTTGTCTCATCCTCCCAAATACAGGGATTACAGGCATATACCATCATGCCTGACTCTAAAAGTTTGAAACTTTAAAGAATGATTTTCATAAACAGATTCTTGGCTTAACTAAAGAATTTCACTTTTATTTTATAGAAGTGGGTTATTTATTGATTTACTAATTTGGGGTACTGGAGATTGACCTCAGAGGTATTTTACCTCCAAGCTACCCAGCCCCGCTTTATGTTTTTGTTTTGAAACAGTATCTCGCTAGGTAGATGAGTCTCACTACTTGCTGAGGCTGTCCTTGAACCTGCTATCCTCCTGTCTCAACCTTTCAAGTACTAGGATTATAAGCGTGCCCGGGCCTGGCTTAAGTGGGTACTTTAAAAACTCTTCCTTTTATTCTTATGTGCCTACCTGAAATTCTGTATACATAATATTAAAAATGAAAAGGGATACAGTGTTAAGTATTGTATAGTGCCAAAATGTACTGAAGAGATTATAAAATATGAGTCCACACATATTTTAGCCTAGAGAAAAGTTAACGTTTTTTGTAGGATCTGATATAGTTTCTGTAACTACATTTTCATTGTTTTAAAAACCACCTGAAGCCGGGCTTGGTGGCGCACGCTTGTAATCCCAGTACGTGGGAGGATGAGACAGGAGGATCATGCAGGTTCACAGCCAGCCTCAGCTACCTAGTGAGGCTCTCAGCAACTAAGTGAGACCCTGTTTCCAAATAAAATATAAAATAGATCTGGGATATAAAATAGCCTGGAGGTAGAAAAGCCCCTGGGTTCCACCCCAGTACCAAAAAAAAAAAAAAAAGAAAAAAAGAAACACTGAAGAAATTAGTGCATCAATAGAGGTATAGATAGATGAAGAGATATGAGATGACACAGTTATTTCATCTTTTCTGTCTTTTGAAAATGTTCATATGCCCAATGTCATTAAGTACACATGAAAGTCAAGAATAAAGCTGTGTGTGGTGGTGTATGCCTGTAATTCCAGTACTTGGGAGACTAAGGCTGAACGATCACAGGTTCAAGGTTAGCTCGGCAACTTAGTGAAACCTCCCTCACCAAATTAGCAAGAAAGACCCTGTTTTTGAATAAAAAGTAAAAAGGACTGGAAGTATAGCTCAGAGATAGAATGCTCCTGGGTTGAATCCCAATACAAAAATTTTAAAAAGAGACTTATCCGTGTACCACCTTATTGGCCATATTTGTTTTCCTTGCAGGTTAAGTTCAGTGAACTCACTGTTGACATGTTCCGGATGTTACAAGCCCTGGAAAGAGAGCCAATGAATTTAGCTTCCCAGATGAATAAACCAGGAATGCAGGTGAATGCATTTGTAAATGTGCTAACTGTTGTTGTGTCTGTTGCTCATGGGGTTCAGTCCATTATTAACAAATGTGCAAATTGAACACAGAGCTCTCTTGAAACGACATGGAAAAATCCCTAAGAATAATCACAGTGATACTGAATAAAATTGATATTTGACAGGGCAGAGAGGGAAAGTTGGCCTTAATAAGTCATTCAAATGTAGCTTGTCTGTGTATTGTTTTCTGTGTGTAAATATAGGAATCAGCAGACAAGCCTACCAGACGAGAAAACCCCCACAAATATCTGCTCTACAAACCAACCTTCAGTCAACTGTACACTTTCTTAGCAGCATCTTTTAAGGTACTTGTAACCCAGCACTTTTTGTTATCTAGAGAAAGTGTGTCCTGAGTGGAATCTGGGAATCACTCTTCTCTTTGAATATTTGAGGGAGGAGTTTAGGTATAATATGAAAATGAAAAACTCCCTGTAGAATGAGTCCTAATCATAACTGTTTTCAGAATGATCATTGCTCTTGATGTTGTGAATGTTTTTGGCCATGAACTAATGGGAATATTGGTTGTCAGTCTCTTGCCTCCAAGGTTTTTACTACTAAACTGCTTTAGATTTAATAGTCAGTGCAGAACTGAAACGTAAGAGCAGATTGCATAGCTGGTCGTATAATCAGGCAGCTCTATGAAAGGTTCTGATCATCTGAAGGAAAGATGAAAAGTGGGGGGGTTCTTCCCAGAGTTCCCCTAGAGAAAGCTATGGTGGGGAGGCCATCCTGAGACCATGAAACCTTCACTTCAGGTTTCCAGAAAACATCCTCTAAATGGTGGGGATGTTGAAACAGAGAATGTCCTTATGGCCTTTGGCAAGTTATACATTATAGATTAATAATGGACTTTTTGCCATATAGATAGTTTTAAGTCAGAACCAGCAAGTGACTTGGAAAAAAATCACAGTATGTTGAATTACCTGTTGTTTTCCCTACACCATGAAATGCCCTGACCATTAAGTAAAACTCACTTTTCCCATTTGTTGTTTTGTATATGCAATTTTCTTTAATTTCAGGAGCTGCCTGCCAATAGTGTGCTTCTGATTTACCTGTCAGCCACTGGCGTTTTCCCCACAGGTCGTTCTGATAGTGAAGGTACAATAAAGGAATGCTCCCTGTCGTGAGCAGGGCTTGAATTCTCTTTCTTTTCTACAAGACGATGGCCCATAGCCCGCAGACCATCTCAAGCTTTCTATGGAGGCTTCCAGATTTGAACTGGTCCTTTTCTTGAGCTGGCAATCTTGCAGATACTCCTCCAGTCTGTGTTATTTGCTGAAATATTATGCCCACAAATCATCAGAAAACTTATATGTTAAATGCCTGATTCACTATTAAATTTACCCAAAGCATTATATATTCATAAATACAGATGGAGCTCAATGTTTTGAAGTCAAAAAGGATGATGGCATAACCAGCCTAATTATTAATGTTGCATCAGTGAATCTTGGAGCTGTTAGTACATTAGTGGATCCGGTCAGTGGCTGCATATGGCTGAAAGTCTTTGTAGAAATCAGTGTACTTTTGTAACTGTGAAAGTTCAAGTCCTTGTTATGATTTTGTTTTCAGTCCTTTCTTTCTCTTTGTTTTATTTTTATGGATTCAATCTGTAAAATATTGGGATGCTGTTTCAGAATAAAACCTTAAACTATCCAGAATATATGAGTCTGGAAATTTGAGAATAGTTGAATAGCTTGGATAATGAATAATGCAATTAAATCTTTGGGAAAAACAATTTCTGAACATTTTTAACATTTTCCTCCTCATCTGTTTGTTGAAATTTGCATTCCTTTATAAAGTGCATGCCCCTGCCATCTTCCTTGCATGACCTACAGATTCTCTTAAAATGTTAAAATGAAAACAAAACAGAATAAATTTCTTTCAACTGATAAAATATGATACATTAAAAGTGCTATAAAATCTTAAACTACTTTAGCTTTTTGTATAATAAAGTTAGTAATTTTATTTATAAATCGTTATTTCCCTGTGTTATAACATGTACTGTTAAACTAGGTGTGGTGGTGCACACCGGCTGAGACAGGAGGATGGCAGGTTTGAGGACAGCCTTAGCAAATAGTGAGGCATCAACCTAGCAAGACCCTGTTTCCAAATAAGGAATAAAATCGTGCTGAGAATGTAGCTCAAAGGTTCTGACCAATGCCTCTAGGTTCAATCTCTAGTACCACAATAAAATAAAATAAAAAATATAACATGTACTGTTGACATCTTACTGTACTTTTTTTTTTTGGTACTGGAGATCAAACCAAGGGGTATTTACCTTCATCTGAGCTACACCCCCAACTCTATTTTATTTTTTATTTTAAAATGGAGTCTTAGCCGGGTGTGGTGGTACACACTTGTAATCCCAGCATTCGGGAGGCTGAGACCTGGAGGATCGTGGTTCATGGACAGCCTCAGCTACTTAGTGAGGCCCTCTGTAACTCAGTGAGACCCAGTTTCAAAATAAAGAATAAAAAATAGGGCGCAGAGGGTGTAGCTTGGAGGTCGAATGCCCCTGGGTTTCATCCCCAGACCCACAGAAAAACAAACAAACAAAAAAAGGAGTCTCACTAAGTTGCAGAGGGCATCACTAAGTTACTGAGGCTGGCTACGAACTTGCAGTCCTCTCTCAGCCTCCCAAGTACTAGGATTACAAGCGTGCACCACCATGCTCAGTTTAGTTTACTTTTTCAAAGTGCAGTGGATAATAGCTGAATGGTCCTTTGACAGAGATTATCTATACATCTCACAATTGCTTTTGCCCATAGACAAGAGTTAGCTTATTCATTTGACCAGTGAGAAAAGGCTATTTTCAAAACCAGAACTAAAGTAGCTGATAGAATAGTGATAATGGTGGATTTTTCACCCACTGAAATTTAGCAGTCCATAAAAAGGAAGCTTTGAGCTGGGCGTGGTGGCACACACTTGTAATCCCAGCATTTGGGAGGTTGAGACCAAAGGAGTGAGGTTCGCGGACAGCCTCAGCTACTTAGTGAGGCCCTCTGTAATTTAGTGAGACCCTTTTTTCAAAATAAAGAATAAAAAACAGGGCAGGGGGTGTAGCTCAAAGGTAGAATGCCCCTGGGTTCCATCCCCAGACCTGCAAAAAGAAAGAAAGAAAGAAAGAAAGAAAGAAAGAAAGAAAGAAAGAAAGAAAGAAAGAAAGAGAGAGAGAGAGAGAGAGAGAAAGGAAGGAAGGAAGGAAGGAAGGAAGGAAGAAAGAAAGAAAGGAAGAAAGAAAGAAAGAGAAAGAGAGAAAGAGAAAACAAAAAAGGAAGGAAAAGGAAGCTTTGAGCTGGGTGCAGAGGTACACACCTGTAATTCCAGTATATGGGAGATTGAGACAGGAGAAGCGTAGGTTTATACCCAGCCTCAGCAATTTAGGCTCTCAACAATTTAGCAAGATCCTGTTTCAAAATAAAATGTAAAATAGGGTTGATGTTGTAGCTCACAGGCAGAATGCCTCTGGATTTGATGCCCAGCATCATAAAAGGAACCTTTGTCAGTGAGAATTTTCAAATTCCATTCAGGTTTTTATTAAATTTTATAATTTGTGGCTTCTTTAAAATTATATTTATTTTAAAATGTGAAGATTTCAGTCTATCACTTTTTAAAAAAATAATTTTGTTAGCTGGGTGTAGTGGTACACAGCTCTAAATCGTAGTGCTTGGAAGGCTGAGACAGAAGGATCCCAGATTGAAGGCCAGACTCAGCAACTTAGTGAGACCCTCTTTCAAAGTAAAAAAAAAAAAAAAAACGTGCCTGGGGAATATGCACAGAGGTCACGTGCACTTTGGGTCAATCTCCAGTACCAGAGATTTTGTTAAACTAGAGATTTAAATTTTGCTTAAAATGTAAAAATTACTTTGAATATCTCAGGTTTCTATCCTTTTTACTATCCAGATTAATGGGATGCAGTAGATTCTCATTTTGTTTCTCATTATATTTTGTTTGAAGAACTGATGAATAACTAAAAGGTTTTTAAAAATGTTTTGAAGCTGACATCCTTTATGCATTAAATTGAGATGTTAAATTTTAAAATAATTAAAATGGTTTTCAGTTATCTTTCTCTTGTATCAAGGAGAGAATTACACAGTATGTTTGCATATAAACATGAATCAGATCAACGTTACTGTCCAATTGAAGTCTAGGCTTCTTCTCTTTGTTTTTATAGGTCCTTATGATTTTGGAGGTGTCCTTACTAATAGTAACCGTGACATTATAAATGGAGATGCTATTCACAAACGAAATCAGTCTCACAAGGAAATGCACTGGTACGTATTCTGGCATCCCCTCTCTTTATAAAAAAGTTAGCTCTTGAGGCTAAGACAGGAGGATCACAGGAACTTGGCATGGTGGGGACATACTTATAATCCCAGTACTTGGGAGTCTGAGACAGGAGGATCGCAGATTCACAGCCAACCTCAGCAACTTAGTAAGGCTCTCTGCAACTTAGTGAGATCCAGTTTCAAAGTCAAAATAAAATAGGGTGCCGAATGTAACTCAGCAGTAGAATGTCCCTGTAGTTCTGTCCCCAGTACATAAGTAAATTAGTAAGTGTACCCCCATATTCATTCTAGCATTAGTCACAGTATTTAAGGTATGTAAATAACCTAACTGTCTAATTTAATATAGACACCAGAACATTATTTAGCCATGAAAAAAGAAGGATATCCTGGTATTTGTAACGTATGAATCTGGAAGGCATACATGAAATCAGCTAGACACAGAAAGATAAATACCATGTGATTTCACACTTTTATATAGAATGTTTCCTTTTATATTTCTTTTTTTTTTTTTCAGACCTGGGGATGGAACCCTATGGGCATTCTACCTCCGAGCTATACCCCTAGCCCGGTATTTATTCTTTGTTTTGAAACAGGGTCTCACTGAGTTGCAAAGGGCCTCACTAAGTAGCTGAAGCTGGCTGAAAACTACCATCCTCCTATCTCAGCCTCTCAAATGCTGGGATTACAAGCATGCACCACCATGCCTGGCTATGTAGAATGTTTTTAAAAAGTGAAATTTAAGCCAGGCATGGTGGCACATGTTTGTAATCCCAGCACTTGGGAGGCTGAGACAGGAGGATCGCACGGTTCGAAGCCAGTCTCAGCTACTTAGTGAGGCTCTCAGCAACTTAGTGAGACCCTGTTTCCAAATAAAATACAAAATAGGTCTGCGAGTATAGCCTGGAGGTAGAAAGCTTCTGGGCTCCACTCCCAGTACCACCAAAAAAAAAAAAGACTGGGAGTGTAGGCCCCTGGGTGCCACCCTAGTATAATAAAAAGGAAGGAAGGAAGAAAGAAAGGAGAAAGAGAGAAAGTTATAAAGCTGGGCATGGTGGTACACATTTCTAATTTGGTATTTAGGACACTGAGACAGGGGGTTCACAGACAGCCTCAACTACTTAGGCCCTCTGCAACTTAATGAGACCTTGTATCAAAATAAAGAATAACAAAAATAGGATTGAGGGTATAGGTCATAGGTACAATGCCCCTAGGGTTCCATCCCCAGTATCACAAAAAATAAAAATAAAAAATGGAACTTATAGAAATGGTATGGAAAGTTAGTTTCCAGGGACTGGGGAACCCTGTCTCAAAATTTTAAAAAAGCTAGGGAGGTGGTTCATGATAGAACATTTGCCTAAAATACTTGAGGCCCCGGGTTCAATCCCCAATACTACACAAAAAGGCAAAAACTAAGTATAGATTTCAAAGGCTTATTTGAATAGGGTTTATCTTATTTCAAAGCATGTTCTTAGAGGGAGTTATTTGTGTGTGTGTGTGTGTGTGTGTGTGTGTGTGTGTGTGTGTGTGTGTGTGTGTGTTACTGTGGATTGAGCCTATAGGCATTTTACCTCCATGCTATACTCTCAGCCCTATTTTGTTTTTATTTTGAAACGGGGGTCACTAGGTTGATGAGAGTCTCACTACTTGTTGAGACTATCTTCAAACTTACAATCTTCCTGTCTCAGTCTCCCAAGTATTAGGATTACAGGTATGTGCCACCACGCCCAGCTAGATGGAACTTTAAAAAATGAAGCAAATGTGGGGCGTGGTGGCGCACGCTTGTAATCCCCGCGCTTGGGAGGCAGAGACAGGAGGATCGCGCAGGTTCGAAGCCAGATGCGCACACTGGCTTAGGAGACCCTGTTTCCAAATAAAAATTTAAAAATAGGTCTGGGAGTGTAGCCCGGAGGTTGAAGGGCTTCCAGGAACCCCAGTACTACCAAAAAATAAAAAATAAATTAAAAAAAAATAAAGCAAATACCTGTATACTAAGTTGTGAGGTTTTCTTTCCTTTTTCATTTTTATATTTTTGTAATACATTCTGCTTCTGAGCTGTTTACTTGTGTGTGTATGCGGTACTGGGGATGGAAGCCAGGGGCATTCTACCTCTGAGCTATACCCCCAGTCCTATTTTTTTTTTATTATTAATCTTTATTTTGAAACAGGGTTTCACTAAGTTGCAGAGGGCCTTACCAAGTAGCTGAGGCTGCCCACAAATTTGGGATCCTCCTGTCTCATCTTCCTAAGTACTGGGATTACAAACATGTACCACCACGCCCGACTTTACTTTTTGTTTTGAAACAGTCTCCCTAGGTTGCTGAGGCTGGTCTCAAACCTTCAATCTTCCTCTCTCAGCCTCCCAAGGCACGTGCCACCACACCTCAGCAACCTAGGGTGGCGCACGCTTGTAATCCCAGCATTCGGGAGGCTGAGACCGGAGGATTGCGGTTTGCAGACAACCTCAGCTACTTAGTGAGGCCCTCTGCAACTCAGTGCGACCCGGTTTCAAATTAAGAATAAAAAACAGAGCAGAAGGTGTAGCTCAGAGGTCAAATGCTCCTGGGTTCCATCCCCAGACCCACAAAAAAAAAAAAAAAAAAAAAAAAGAACTAAGCACAAAGCATGAAAACCCCAAGGGCATTCTACTCCTCTACTCCTGGGTTTGTATCCCTACGCGCCCCCACCTCCCTGCTCTTTTTCTACTGAGAATTGAACCCAGAGGCATTCTGCCTCTGAGGCACACACTCAGCCCTATTTTTTGGAAACAGGATCTCACTAAGTTGTGGATAGCCTATATGCTAAGGCTCCTGAGAGCCTATGATCTTCTGCTACCACACCTGGCTCTCAGCCCCCCCACCCCCTTTCAGTTTTTTCATTTTTGAAACATTGCCTCACTGGGTTACTGAGAGGCTGACTAAGCTGCTGAGGCTGGTCTCAAACCTGTGTTGGGATTACAGGTGTATGTCACCATGCCTGGCTTTTCTTTTTCCAGATAAAACCAACTTGACTGTCCCAATAAATACAGACTTTTTTTTTGCCTTTTCTTGATTAATCTTGTTTTTTCACTGTTGTTATGGAAAGGAGCTCTGAACAGACCAAACTAAAGAATAGGATGTGTGCACCGTGGGTGGCATACTCAGGGCCTCCTTACTGTTGTTTCCCCAGCCTTCATCCTGGAGATCTCTATCCTTTCACCAGGAAGCCCCTGTTCATCATTGTGGATTCCTCCAACAGTGTCGCCTACAAGGTGAGTCCACGCCCCCATGCACATGCTGGACAGCATGGCACTGACCCATGGACCTACTCTTACCGTGTACCTTTGTATTTTGCTTTATTGTACCTAATTTTGCAGTTTGTATTTAGTGTTTCTTTTCTTTTGAGGTTGTGCATGCTAGTCAGGATCGGGTGCTATGAATAGAAACAAGAAGAGAACGCATGAATGGACACTCAGTGGAAAGTAATAAATCCTCCTGCAGGAAAAAAATTCAACATTTTCAAGGTCTCTGGTGGGAGGTTTATTTTTGCTATATAACCCAGAATAATTTCTTTTATAAAGGCAGATATTTTACATACATACTTAAATTTCTAGTTTTAAACATTTTCCTCTTTTGCACACAGAGCTACTGTAGTTGAAATGAAACTTGTTACACAGTAATAGTCTTTGAACATTAACATATTGTTTCACACAAAACATTAAAAATTGATCTAGCATTTAGGCAGCTGAGATAGGAGGATCTGGGTTTGCAGACAGCCTCAGCTACTTAGTAAGGCCTTTTGCAACTCAGTGAGACCCTATTTTCAAATAAAGAATAAGAAATAGGTCTGGGTTGGGGGTGTAGCCCAAAGGTAGAAGGCCCCTGAGTTCCATCCTCAGTACCATTTAAAAAAAAAATGAATTAACCAACAGGGATCTGACTTAAATATCCTTTTTAAAATACTTTGCTGTCAAGCTGGGTGTAGTGACATGTGATTGTAAGCCCAGTACTTGGGAGGCTGAGACAGGAGGGTCACACGGGTTCAAAGCCAGCCTCAGCTACTGAGTGAGGCTCTTAGCAACTTAGTGAGACCCTGTTTCCAAATACAATATAAAATAGGTCTGGAAGTGTAGCCTGGAGTTAAAAGGCCTCTGGATTTCATTCCCAGCACCACCACCCCCCAAAAAAAATTTTTTTAATATATGTATATATTTTAAATATGTATATATTATATATATCGCTATTGAAATGATTATAAGATGAATGCTATCAGATCTGCCACTTGAAGCCCTTTCTGTTGTGAGTATTCCTATGCACAGAGAGATGGAGAAGAAAACAGGGGCAAGTTTATCTAGGGCGAGAAATCGAAACGTCTGGTAGCCAGGAGAGCTGATCCCAAGTCTGTTTCTCATTTCGTTTTTATGTTTAGTTTCATGTTTTTAATTAAACTCTGAATTCCAAGAGCATCCAACCCACCCTAAATTTTTAGCATATTTCCTGCTACCCACTTTGTCTGGTTTAATATTGCAATATTTGATTTTAGGAAAGTTGGCTATGTACTTTCTTAAATCATCTTATGAGAGGTGGGAGGGGTAGGAGCCTGCTGAAGGGAAGGGAAGAGGGGGGAGCCACTGAAGGGTAAGTTTAAACGCCCCCACCCCATTTAAACCTGTAAAACTGGACAAATCCAACAGTAAATGTCTCCACAGAATTTACAGGAAGCATTCTATGCCGTTTTTTGTAGGGGGTGGTACTGGGAATCGAACCCCAGGGCATTCTACTTCTGAGCTACACTCCCAGCACTATTTTTATTTTATTTCATTTTTAAATTTTGATATGAGCTCTAAAAGTCTCACTAAGTTGCTTAGTGCTTCACTAAGTTGCTGAGGCTTGTTTCCAACCTGTGATCCCCCGTCTCAGCTTCCCAAGTGCTGGGATTACAAGTATGTGCCACCATACTTGGTGCATTCTATGTCAATGGAAAGGAGTCAGTGTTACAGTTTGATGATGGGACAGAATGCATTGATATACCTTGATTTGGATGTGTTGAATATGACCTGATATATTTTAGTAACCTATTAATTCTTTCATTTTGATTGGACATTATTGGTGGTTGCCACTTTTTATCATCTGAAGAACATCATTCAAGACAGGTGTAGTCATGTATGCCTATATTTCCAGCAACAGGGAGGCTGAGGTGCTAGGATGGCAAGTTCAAGGCCAGCCTGGAACACTTAGCAAGACCTTCTTTCAAGTTAAAAAATGAAAAAGGGCTGGAGGTGTAGCTCAGAAGTAAAGCACCTCCTGAGTTCAATCCCCAGTACCCCTACTCAAATAATTGTTTGCACCTGCTATTTCCAGACCACTTTTGAATATTGAATGAATGTTGATTGCTGATTTTTAAAAATAACTTTGTACATTATTAGAAATGCACTTATTTATGCATCATGAATTAATTTTAGATTTTAATATTCTGATTCACAAGATAGATGTTGAATAATAGATAGGGCTTTTTGTGTTTGTTTTCTTTTAATGGACCATGCAGTGTCACTACTCTGAAGAATTCAGTTGTCCAGAGCATACTGATCCTCACAGTGAACGTAAGGGGGTGTGAATACAGTGGCGCAGACCATTTGGTCTTTTTAACAATTAGTGTTACTAAGTACATCCCATTCGCATCTGCAGTCTGCTCTGGTGACACATGAAGGTATCTGGTACTTAACTTTTCTAACTGAAGCATGTGTAAAGAATGCTTGCTTGCTAGATGTGGCAGCACATACCCATAATTCCTTACTTGGGAGGCATACACAGGACAGTCCCAAAGTCAGGCATGGTGGTGCACACTTGTAGTCCCAGTACTAGGGAAGCTGAGATAGGAGGATCACGCGTTCTTGCCAAGTTGCTGGCTGAGGCTGGTCTTGAGCCTGCCTTACTCCTGTGTCAGCCTCCCAAGTACTGGGATTAGAGGCGTACACTATGGCATCTAATTTGCGTGTGCACACGTGTGTGTGCATGTGTGTGTGTGTGAGAGAGAGACACACACAGACAGACAGACAGACAGACAGACAGACAGACACTGGAGATGGCACCCAGGCGGCATTCTACCTCCAAGCTTCACCCCAGCCTTATATTTTATTCTTTATTTTGAAATGGGTCTCACTGAGTTGCAGAGGGCCTCCCTAAGTAGCTGAGCCTCGCTATGAATGTGATCCTCCTGTCTCAGCCTCCCAAATGCTGGGATTACAAGCGTGCGCCACCATGCCTGGCCACCTATTTGCCTCTAGCTGTGGTTGTTTTTTGTTTTTTTTCAATACTGGGGATTGAACCAAGGGGCAACCTACCTCTGAGCTATACAATTTTTTAGTATATATATATACACACTATTTTTTATTTATTTTGAAACAGGGTCTCACTAAGTTGTGGAGGGCCTCAACAAGGTATTTGAGACTGGCCAAAACCTGCCATCCTCCTATCTCACCTTCCCAAGACCTGGGATTACTAGTGTGTGCCGCCATGCCCAGCTAGGTTTTTTTGTTTTGTTTTGTTTTGGTCCTGGGGATTAAACCCCAGGAACATTCTACCTCTCAGCTACACTCCCAGCCCTTTTTATTTTTAACTTAATTTTATCTTATTCTGGTACTGGGGATTGAACCCAGGAAAATTCTATCAGCTACTGCCTCAGCCTTATTTTTTGTTTTAAAACAGGGTCTTGAGCTGGGCACGGTGGCGCACGCTTGTAATCCCCGTGCTTGGGAGGCTGAGACAGGAGGATCGCATAGGTTCGAAGCCAGCCTCAGCTACTTAGTGAGGCTCTCAGCAACTTAGTGAGACCCTGTTTCCAAAAAGTATAAATAATAGGTCTGGGAGGATAGCCAGGAGGTAGAAAAGCCCCTGCTTCCACCCCAGTACCCCTAAATAAATAAATAAATAAATAAATAAATACAGGGTCTCACTAAATTGTGGAAGGCCTCTTTCTTAGTTCACTATCTTATTTTGGGAGGCCAATACTGGAGGTCATGCATATGTGCCAATAGCTTTAAAACCTCATACTTGAGCCATAGTTTTGGTGTAATTTAGAAATTATTCTTCAGGCCGGGCGTGGTGGCACATGCTTGTAATCCCTGCACTTGGTTCGAAGCCAGCCACGCTGGCTTAAGAGACCCTGTTTCCAAATAAAAAGTATAAAGTAGTCCTGGGAGTGTAGCCCAGAGGTAGAAGGGTTTCCAGGAACCCCAGTACCACCAAAAAAAAAAAAAAAAAAGAATGATTCTTCACCAGAATTTGGAAAGTTTCTGCATTTCTTTGTATCCTCCATTATTATTAAGAAATACAGAACACTTAATCCTGTATTTTCTTTGTTCATAATCTTGATTGACTAAATATTTAGTGTGTGTATGTGTGTGATATTGGGGATTGAGCCCAGGGGCATTCTACCTCCGAGCTACACTCCTAGCCCTATATTATGTTTATTTTGAAACAAGGTCTTGCAAGGTTAATGCAAGTCACACTACTTGCATTACCCAAGGGCCTTCTACCTCTGAGCCTTAGTTTTAGTCTTTTTATTTTTTATTTCATTTTATTTATTTGTTTGTTTATTTATTTATTTTTGCGTGTCTGGGGGGTGGAACCCAGGGCATTTGACCTCTGAGCTACACCCCCTGCCCTATTTTTTATTCTTTATTTTTAAACAGGGTCTCAGGTAAGTTGGGGAGGGCCTCACTCTAAGTAGCTGAGGCTAGCCACAAACCGCAAACTTCCTGTCTCTGTCTCCCAAATGATGGTATTACAAGCGTGCGCCACCATGCCTGGCCTTCAATCCTAATTTTTTTTATATGACATATTTTCAGCCTCTGAAAGTATATTGAGTATTGTCTTTGTCCTTATTGCTTTTCAGGGTTTTTTTTTTTTTTTTTTTGGTGGTACTGGAGTTCCTGGAAACCCTTCTACCTCTGGGCTACACTCCCAGACCTATTTTATATTTTTATTTGAAAACAGGGTCTCTTAGGCCAGCGAGGCTGGCTTCGAACCTGTGTGATCCTCCTGTCTCTGCCTCCCAAGTGCAGGGATTACAAGCGTGCACCACCACGCCTGGCTTGTATTCTCTCTTGAAACAGTCTCACTACATTGCAGAGGGCCTCACTAAGTATCTGAGGCTCACTACAAATCTGCAGTCCTTCCTTCTCAGTGACCCAAGTACTGAAATTACAAGTGCTCACCACCACACCCAGCATGCTTTTCAATTTTTAACAATGTGCCCTGGTGAAAGTTTACTTTTATCACATACTTAATGTGTATATGTTAAGTCCTTTAAACATGAAAACTCTGCCCATTTTCTTGAGTTATTCCATTGATTTTTCTCACTTTTTTTCTTCAATATTTAAAAGGATTTTATGTATTTGACCTTCTAGTGTTATCCTCTTTGGGTGTGTGTGTGTGTGTGTGTGTGTGTGTGTGTGTGTGTGTGTGGTATTGGGACTGGGGATGGAAATGGAACCCAGGGGCATTCTACCTCCAAGTGATACCTCCAGCGTTATCTTTTTATTCTTTGTTTTGAAATAGGGTCTCACTGATTTTCAAAGGGCCTCTCACTTAATAGCTGAGGCTGTCCATGAACCATGATCCTCTTGTCTCAGCCTTCCAAATGGTGGGATTACAAGTGTGCGCCACCACACCCGGCTTTTTTTTTCTTTTTCTTTATTTTCTGTATTTTATCTTTCTTATTGTTTGGGAAATTTTTGTTCTTTAGAAAATTCCATTGACATCACTATCTAGGTCTTTTAAAAAGACTTTTCATTTGTCTTCTAAATTTTCTTTCCATACAAATAGATGCAGAAATAGATGTGTGTATTTAACACATATGTATATAATTATATTATTATACTGGTTGAAATTTTTTCTCTTACCTTTCAGAATGTCATTTATTTACTTATTTATTTGTGGTACTAGGGATTGAACCCAGGTGTCATCTACAACCAAACTACGCCCTCGGCCTTCTTTTTGTGTGTGTGTGTTTGAAGTACTGGGGATGGAACCCAAGGGTATTCTACCTCTGAGCTACACTCCCAGCCCTATTTTTTAGTCGTTTTATGTTTGAAACTGGGTCTCACTTAGTTGTGAAGAACCTCGCTAAGTATCTGAGGCTGTTCGCAAACTGATCCTCCAGTCTCAGTCTCGTGAATACTGGGATTACAAGCGTGCACCACCATGCCCAGCTATATTTTGTTTTGAACCAGGATCTTCCTACATTGTTGAGAATCTGTCTGCATTGCTTAGCCAGTCATCCAACCTGTGGTCCTCCTGTGTCAGCCTCCCAAGTACATGGCTTAAAGGCATCGTCACCATGCCCAACTTGCCTGTATCTTTCATTTAGAGACTTTCCTCAAGCATCATTATCCTCAGTTATTTTTAAAAATGGAGGCTAAACTGGGTGGAGTGGAACATATCTAAAATCCCAATAATTGAAAGGCTTAAACAGAAGGTCACAGATTCAAAGCTAATTTGTGCAGTAACCTACTGAAACCCTGTTTCAAATTAAAAAATAAAAATTTCTAAATAAAAAGTAAATAGAACTGGGATGTAGCTCAGGGGTAGAATGTTCCTGAGTTCAATCCCTAGTACAGAAAAAAAGAAAGAAAGAAAGAAAGAAAGAAAGAAAGAAAGAAAGAAAGAAAGAAAGAAAGAAAGAAAGAAAGGGAGGGAAAGATTGCAGGCTAGCAAGCAGATTGGATAACTTGGAGGGAGTTGGCAGAACTTGTTATTTAGCTAGATAGTTATCTCCAGTGTAAGTATCTTTAATGTTTGTTTTTGTTTTCTGTGGCTTGGTCTGATTTACCAAAGAAAATTGAGTTATTCTGCTTAGAATGTAAAAGTCTGACAACCAGTATCATGCTGTTTTCCCTGAAATGTATATGATGCATGCATGTGTGCAGACATATATCTTTATGTCCTCAGTGCCTTACACTTTAAAAAATATATGCTGAAGGTACTGTTACTCTTATTTTATACTTGAAATGTATCTTGCCTAATGCTTCCAGCACCAGACTTTCTCAGTCCAAACTCATGCTCTTTGCACACTTGAGAGAAAAGGAGGTCTCTGTAGTCTGAGCTTCCTGTCATGAGAGGAGAGTCATTGAAATGTCAAGATGTGTTGAGTATTGTGCACACCTGTGATCCTCATACTTGGGAGGCTGAGACAGGAGGAGGATTGCAGTTTGGAGGATAGCAAGATCTGTTTAAAAAAAAAAATGGGGGTTACTGGGATTTGAACCCAGGGGCATTCTACCCCTGAGCTATGTCCCAGCCCTATTTTCTTTTCATTTTGAAATAGGGACTCACTAGGTTGATGAGCATCTCACTACTTGCTGAGGCTGTCCTCAAACTTGCAATCCTCCTATCTCAGCCTCCCAAGTAAAATACTTTGATTACAGGCAAGCGCCACTAGGCCAAGCTTAAAAAAAAAAAAAAAATTGTGTGTGTGTGGTACTGGGGGATGGAACCCAGGGACATTCTACCTCCAAACTACACCCCCAGCTCTATTTTTATATTTGAAACAAGTTCTCACTGAGTTGGGAAGGGCCTCGATAAGTAGCTTAGGCTGTCTGTGAACTATGATCCTTCAGTCCCAGCTTCTGGAATGATGAGATTACAAGCGTGCGCCACCATGCCCAGCTTGGCTTGGAGGTAGGATGCCCTTGGGTTCAATCTTCAGTAACACACACACACACACACACACACACACACACACACACACACACGGGAGATGGGGTGAGGGAGGAGAGAAAGGAAAGCCAGCCAAGATCTATCTAACAAGTATGACCATATTTTGCTTTCAGATTTCCATCAGAGTTAAATAGGCAAGTTGTTTGCCTTATCTGTAGCAGTGAAGTTTAACAAAAAAATGCCTTCAGTAATTCTTTTAGTTCTGCCTTCTTCCCCCCTCCATGAAAGAATAAAATTCTTTTGAGCATTTAAATACTATGACAGAGCTGGATCTCTGCCAGGGGAAATGACTTACATGTTTGTCAAAACAAGCATATTTATCAAGATAGCCTTAGCCTCAGAGGTTTGACTGCCGTATGCAGATTTCTGCAGCCTGCTAAGGCCATCACCAGGAGATTCAGTTAAGGGAAAGCTCTTCCGCCTGCCAGCGCGCTCTCCTTCATTTCTTTCTTGTCGCTTTGGAAGACCTCCTCTTTATCTCTGGTGCCCTGTAGTTCTAGACTCCACTCAACCTGATGGGGTTTGTTGGACTTTTTGGATTGTTAAGTTGGAGGTTAAGTATTTCTGGGGAATTCTCAGCCTTTACCTCTTAAAATACTACCACTCCTCAAGCCTCTCCATCTCTTTCTGGAATTTGGATTATAAATATGCATTTAGCTGGGCGTGATGGCACATGCATGTAATCCCATTACCCAGGCTGAGACAGGAGAATCACAGGTTCAAAGCCAGCCTCAGCTACTTAGTGAGGCCTTCCACAACCTAGTGAGACCTGTTTCAAAATGAAGAATAAAGCCCGGTGTGGTGGCTCATGCTTGTAATCCCCGCGCTTGGGAGGCGGAGACAGGAGGATCGCATAGGTTCGAAGCCAGCCTCAGCTACTTAGTGAGACTCTTAGCAACTTAGTGAGACCCTGTTTCCAAATAAAATATAAAATAGGTCTAGGAGTAAAGCCCAGAGGTAGAAAGCCCCTGGGTTCCACTCCCAGTACCACCAAAAAAAAAAAAAAAAAAAAAAACCAACAAAAAAACAAAAACAAAAACAAAAAATGAAGAATAAAAAATAGAGCCGGGTGTAGCTCAGAGGTTGAATGCCCCTGGGTTCAATCCCCAGTTCCATCACACACACAAAAATGCATGTTAGACATTCACACCATATATTTTTTATATCACTCAATCTTTCATCCTTTTTTTCCATCATTTTTCCCCCATGGTTGAGATTTGTAGATTGCTCTTTTTTGTTCTAACACACTAGTAAATACAGCTAACTAGGCATGATGGTACACACCTGTAATCCCAGTATTTGGGAGATTGAGATAGGAGAATCCAGGTTTAAGGACAGCCTCAGCAACATAGCAAGACCCTATTGTTCTTTCTTTCTTTTTCTTTTTTTTTTTTTTTTTTTTTTTGGTGGCATGGGGTTCCTAGAAACCCTTCTACCTCTGGGCACTCCCAGACCTATTTTTTTAATTTTTATTTGGAAACAGGGTCTATTAAGGCAGCGAGTCTGGCTTCAAACCACCCTCCTGTCTCTGCCTCCCAAGCACGGGGATTACAAATGTGCCCCACCACGCCCGGCCAGCAAGACCCTACTTCAAAATAGGAAATAAAAGCCGGGCGTGGTGGAGCACGCTTGTAATCCCCGTGCTTGGGAGGCGGAGACAGGAGGATCGCACAGGTTCGAAGCCAGCCGCGCGCGCTGGCTTAGGAGACCCTGTTTCTAAATAAAAATATAAAATAGGTCTGGGAGTGTAGCCCGGAGGTAGAAGGGCTTCCAGGAACCCCAGTACCACCAAAAAAAAAAAAAAAAAAAAAAGGAAATAAAATAGCTGGGCACAGCCGGGCGTGGTGGCGCACACTTGTAATCCCCGCGTTTTGGAGGCAGAGACAGGAGGATCGCACAGGTTCGAAGCCAGCCGCGTGCGCTGGCTTAGGAGACCCTGTTTCCAAATAAAAATGTAAAAATAGGTCTGGGAGTGTAGCCCGGAGGTAGAAGGGCTTCCAGGAACCCCAGTACCACACACACACACACACACACAAATAGCTGGGCATGGTGGCACACACTTGTAATTCCAGAATTCTGTAGGCTGAGACTGGAGGATCGTGGTTTGTGGACAGCTTCAGCTACTAAGCAAAGCCCTTTGCAACTCATTGAGATCCTGTTTAAAAAAAAAAAAAAAAAGACTAAAAAATAGGACTGGGAGTGTAGCTTGGAGGTAAAAAGCCCCTGGGTTCCATCCCCAGTACTGGGGATGGATATATATATATGTGGTTGGGAGTATAGTTAAGAAATCGAATGCCTCTTGCCGGGCGTGGTGGCGCACGCTTGTAATCCCAGTGCTTGGGAGGCGGAGACAGGAGGATCGCGCAGGTTTGAAGCCAGCCGCGCTGGGATAGGAGACCCTGTTTCCAAAAATACCACCAAAAAAAGAAAGAAAAGAAATCGAATGCTTCTGGGTTCAATCCCTTCTAACACACACACACACACACACACACACACACACACACACACTCTGTAATAGTCTCTGGAAGGCAGTGAACACTAAGTAGTAGAAATTTCTATGATGAGGACATTATTTCAACCATTCCTTCATTCCTGTCATTACATTCCTTCGCTGTTAGTAATGGTGCTACAAGGAGTTACATTGGACTTGTGTTAGTTCATGGATTTGAGAGCATATTTATAGGGGAAATTTCTAGCTTTGGAATTTCTGTGTTAATAAGTACTTGGTCTTAATATACAGCTAAATTATCTTCCAATGTTTTTGTACCAACTTATGTTTCTAATATCTATATTCGAGTGTTTTCCCCTACATTTTTACCAAGTTCATTATTTGGCTTTTAGTGTAAGTTTATACTGAACTATGCTCTTTACCATGCACAAGCCTTTGATTCTTATGTAACAAGGTTTATTAATCTTAGTCATAGTAGATAGGAAGGTATTCTAGGTCAAAAACTGATTCCGGTTTTTCACCACTTTTATTGTTTAATTTTTTTGTATTCAAATCTTTGATGTGTTTGGAATGTGTGCTGGCATGTGACAGTATGGTATCAGCTTTTTTTTTTTTTTTTTTTTTTTGGTGGTACTGGGGGTGGAACCCAGGGGCTTTTCTACTTTCGAGCTATCCTCCCAGACCTATTTTATACTTTATTTGGAAACAGGGTCTCACTAGGTTGCTGAGAGCCTCACTAAGTAGCTGAGGATGGCTTTGAACCTGTGTGATCCTCCTGTCTTAGCCTTCCAAGTGCTGGGATTACAAGCGTGTGCCACCACGCCCATCCTTGGTATCACCTTATTTCATAGATTTTTCCATTTAGTTCGAGCTGTCCTCTGATATATGCAAATGCCCTAAATGTTTAGGGTGTGGTTGCTGCCTGACGTTCAAGTCTATGGCTATTTTTATTGAGATTGGTTGGAATTTTAATAAATTGGTGTACTGACACTTTAGAATGGGTTTCTCTTTTAGAAACATAGTATGTCTTTTCATTTGTTGAACTGTTCCTTTTTACCATTTTGGAGTATTTTACAAATTTTGTGGGTTTTCCTCCTCTATTTCTCATTCAGTTTGCTCCCAGGAATTTTGTCTTTCTTGTTGCTTTCCCAAGCCATTTATGGTTTTACTTCCCATGTAGATCGGCAGTTAGGGAAAGGATATTATCTGAAGAATACATTAGTTTGTCAGTTGAATTCTCATGTAAGTTGATGTCTTGATATTCTGGAGTTATGCATTATCTCCTGTGATCCTCAAGAGTAATACATGGACCAAATCCCCATATAATGAGTAAATCAAAGTTTGGAGCCTTCATGGTTGAAAGGCAGATCCCAGATCTTAGATTATCCAGTATGTTGCCTGATGGGGTGGCCTCTTTATAGATAGCCAGATCACCTCTCCCTGCAACACTATAAGCATGTATATTCCTTTATATTAAAAATCAATAGTTCACTTAGAAAGCTTCACTAGTGTGTTAGATACCTTTTTTTTTTTAATCAAGCCTTATATGTGTAGGAATTAGATAAGAATGTCTCTGCCGCTGCATATGAGTTCATGGACCCATTCCATACCTTAGTGCTTTAGGAAATTACTAAGCAGCTACCATTGGTCAGATCTTTAATGAAAGTTCTTACGTTTTTATATATTACAGAATTTCACAAACTTATTTGGACAGCCACTGGTCTGCTTGCTTTCTCCTACGGCATATCCCAAAGCTTTACAAGGTATGTTCTCTCAGTGCCTGTTACACCCATAGGTTGTGATTGAACAGTATCTGCATTTTAAATAATACTGATCTTTGTTTTTCCCTCACGTGATGATTATATGTGGACTTAGGGTGTTTAGTGTGGCAGGTGTTGATCTCAAATACAACCAGCAGCCTTGCCAGCAGCCACAGTGCTTTAATGTGCTACCATTAGGACTTGAGATCGCTCCTCCCTGAGAAATTATGGTTTGGTTCCTCCACGGTGGGGACCTTATGATTTGTAAACTGCAATTTGTTTTACAGGTGTTCATTTTAGTATGCTTTTCATATCCATACAGCATGATTTTCTTTTATGGTACTTTAGGCATCTTTTAAGACCGTTAGATTGCTTGTCTACGAAACTTCTCAGCCCATGCCTGAGAGGATAGCCTTACTGCACAACTTAAAGGGCTTCCCCCGCCCTTTTTTTCTTTCTCCTTTCACATTTTTACCTTGTAGTGTTTTTTTTTTTTTTTTTTTTTTTTAAATAAAAGAGCCTCTTCTAAGTCTTCCAGAGAGACAAATTGTCATTTGGGGCATTTCTCCCATGGCTAAGAACCTAAAGCTTTTTGCCCTTAGTGATTTGTCATTACTAGGTAACACATAAAACCGAGTTCTAACTCCAGCCCTTGAGTAGGTGAATACTAAACACGCCTTGACACTGTTTTAGCAGCACTTGTCACTGTTCCACTATCTCCCTAACTGCGATAGTGCTGATGTCTCTCTGTGGGAGATGGCATTGTGCTGCTACTTCCCAGCCAGAAGCCCTGTCTGCTGACATAGTTTGACACAGGAAGTGATGGTCAGCATTTGAATGCCTGAGAGAAGCTGGAGACTTTCACCGTTGTTCTAAGGTAAGTTCTGCTGTGTAACAGGGAAAACACATAGGAATACTAAGCGCATATATCCAAAAGCCAAATTGCAAAGGTATAGAACTTACCTTCAAACAACGGTAAAATTCTCCTGCTTTGAGGATTGTGCCATCCTGTTTCCTATGCTCCGGAGGAGTGCACCCTGCCATCTACTCCAGTGCTTTCTGGTGTCATTCTGTCCTGTGGTGATGTAGTTTATTCTAAAATTACATGGCCAAATGGGCTAATGCCACAATTCTTTGGTCTGAAAGACTATTATGTAGAAGAGAAAAGCATAGACTTTTGAAGCTGACTGACTGAATTTGAATCTCAACCTAGCCACTACTAGCTGTGTGAACGTGGGAAGCTACTCAGCCATTCTGTGTCTCAGTAACTTCACCTACCAAATGGAAATCACAGAAAATGCTAGGCACAGAGAGAGTACTCAGTACGTGCTATCATTGTTAGTAGTATACTTAGTTGTAATACATGTTTTAACATTTTTTACTCAGTATCCTATTTTTGTGCCATAAAACATTGACCTTAAATACCTTAAGTAAACTATTTAATTACATAAGATTCAGCCAGGCACGGTGGCACACACCTGTAATCTCAGTACTTAGAAGGCTGAGACAGGCAGCTCTCTGCAACTTAAACCCTGTTTCAAAATAAAAAATAAAGTAGGACTGGGGTATAGATTGCCCCTAGATTCAATCTCCAGACACACACACACACACACACACACACACACACACACACCACACAACAAAGAGGTTTTAAAATTCTGTTGTGAGAAACATTTTAGGATTTATCCAGTGGTTTTATAGCCACTCACCTCTGCAAAAGGTAAGATTCCTGCACTCCAGATATCTACAGCCTATATATCTGGCTTTAGCCATGATTTACTTGTTTATTCAACTCATATTTGTTGAGCCTTTATTATCAGACATTGCAGTAGGCAATAAACAGTATCCAGGGAGTCAGACAAGGAGCTCCTAGCCAGCACATGAGAGAAGCGTGAGGAAGGGATGGGGTCCGAAGTGGCCCTCAGGGTGTGCTGAGGTAGAGGACACAGGGAATGTTGAACAGAACGTCCCAGCATAGAAACTGCCTGTGGTGTGGCCCTGAGATAAGAGTTTGTAAGAGGATCCTATAGCACACCACTTACAGGAATTATAGTACTTACTGAGGTTTTGTGACTCAAGAATTAAAAGCCGTTTCAGATTTGTTAAGAAATTTAAATAGAAAACAATGGGTGTCCTGCCAGGCGTGGTGGCACATGCTTGTCATCCCAGCATTCGGGAGGCTGAGACTGGAGGATCCCGGTTCGCGGACAGCCTCAGCTACTTAGCGAGGCCCTCTGCAACTCAGTGAGACCCGGTTTCAAAATAAAGGATAAAAAATAGGGCAGGGGGTGTAGCTCGGAGGTAGAATGCCCCTGGGTTCCATCCCCAGACCCGCAAAAAAAAAAAAAAAGAAAGAAAACTAATGGGTGTCCATAAGAAGGTTTTAAACAGGAATAGCATGTAAGAACATTTATTAGCCTCATGGAGAATGAATTGAAGAGGGACACTGATGGAAAAAAGGAGATGGTAGTGTCTGGAACTGTGTTACTGAGGCTGGTCTCAAACCTTTGGTTCTCCTGTCTCAGCCTCCCAAGTACTGGAATTGCAGGTCTGCCTAACCACACTCAGCTGGAGTGTGTTTTTGTAATTGCATGCAGAATCTCTTTGTCTTTATATTTTAATGTTACAGTTTTAGTTTCATATACTACCAGTATATTAAAAAGTTCCTCTTACCTTTTCCAAAACCATTGTCTATATATGTAACATGTTTGTTGTTACAGATCAATCTCAACGAGGTAGCCTCTTCACTCTCTTTCTGAACAATCCTCTAATGGCCTTCCTATTTGTCTCTGGATTGTCAAGCATGCGTAGAGGCCTATGGGAAAAGTGTCAAGAATATCTTCGAAAAATCAACCGTGATATTGCCCAGCTACTGACCCATTCACGTTCAATAGGTACCCTACAATCTAACTGCACACTTAACAGAATGTACTGTCGTGGCTTAAATGGTTACCTGTTTAAATTATGTGAAATTTTAAAGGTATTTGTCCCAGGCAGGAAAGTCAAGAAGGCTTTTCTGAAGTTTCTTCCCCTCTGAAACATGGTCTTCACATAAGCCTCCTTTTACTGTCACCTTCCTCCTCTTTGCAGATCAAGCATTTCTCCAGTTTTTTGGGGATGAATTTCTTCGCTTGCTGCTCACAAGATTCATCTTTTGTTCAGCCACTATGAGGATGCACAAGATTTTTCGGGTAGGCAAAAAATATTATTAAGGATCAACTTTACCATCTTGGTTAAGAACCATATATTTTGCTTGTATTAAATAAAGTTTAAATAAATAAAAAATGATGTTTAGGAATGAATGCATAAAGTGTAAATATTAACAATGTCAAGACACATTAGAGTACATATGAGTACCTACTGTTCTGTGTAAGAAGCACATTTTTAAGCTGGGCATGGTGGTACACACTTGTAATCCCAGTACTGGGAGCCTAAGACCTAAGGATCACTGGTTTGAAGCCAGCCTCAGCTGCTGAGTGAGGTTGTTGGCAACTTAGTGAGACCTTGTTTCCAAATAAAAAATAAAATAGGTCTGGAGGTGTAGCTATGAGGTAGAATGCCTCAAGGTTCCAGCCCCAGTACCACAAACACAAAAAAAGTACATTTTCTTTTTCTTTGTTTTCTTTGTTTGTTTTGGGTACTGAAGACAGAATTCTGCTTAATAGTTGCAAGGTTAGGGAATACAAGCATATTTAACTTTATCAAATTCTTTTCGAAAATATGTCCCTTTACTTAACACTCAGACTAGCAGTGTGTAAGAGTTGCTGTTACTCTAAGCCTTCCTCACCAACCCTGTTACAGTCAGATTTTACCTCTTTTATGAATCTGGTGTGAAGTGGTCTTTGGGGTTTCCTTTTCATTTCCAGGATCACTGTGTGTGTGTGTGTGTGTGTGTGTGTGTGTGTGTGTGTGTTACTGGCAGTGGAACCCAGGGGCATTGTACCTCCGAGCTACACCCCCAGTCCTATTTTTTAGTCTTTTTATCCCTGCCCACCCTTTTTTTTTTTTTTTTTTTTTTGTAGTACTGGGGGTGGAACTAAGGGGCTTTTCTATCTCCGGGCTATACTCCCAGACCTATTTTATATTTTATTTGGTAACAGTCTCACTAAGTTGCTGAGAGCCTCACTAAGTACTGAGGCTGGCTTCAAACTTTTGTGATCCTCCCGTCTCAGCCTCCCAAGTGCTGGTTTACAAGTGTGTGCCACCACGCCCGGCTTTTTTCTCCCCTTTTAAAACAGGGTCTCACTGAGTTGTGAAGGCCTCGCTAAGTAGCTGATTTTATTATATTATTTTGAAACAGAGTCATGCTAAAGTTGCTGAGGCTGGGATCAAACCTGCCATCCTCCTGTCTCAATCTTCCAGGTTCCTGGGGTTATAAGCATGTGCCACCATGCCTGGTTTTTTTTTTTTTTTTTACTAGGGATTGAACCCAGGGACAATCTATCCCCAAACTACACCCTTAGCCGTGTGTGTGTGTGTGTGTGTGTGTGTGTGTGTGTGTCTGTGTGTTTTCCTGGGGTTGGAACCCAGGGGTTTTCCTACCTCCAGGCTATGCTCCCAGACCTCTTTTTGGAAACAGGGTCTTACTAAGTTGCTGAGAACCTCACTAAGTAGCTGAGGTTGGCCTCGAACCTATGTGATTCTTCTGTCTCAGCCTCCCAAGCGCTGGGATTACAAGTGTGCGCCGCCATGCCCAGCCTCCTTTTTATATATTTATATTTTTTTATTTTTATTTTTTGTTTTATTTTTTAAATATATTTTTATTGGTGCATTGTAATCAAACATCTCAATGGAACACCCAGTCAGCCTTTATCCAATCCCCATCCTATTCCCTCCCCCTCCCTCGATCCCATGCTTGATTTAGTGATTCCATCTTCCCTCCTCCCGTCCCCTCTGATAGGTCACCTTAATTGCTTCTCCATAGGGCCCTTTCTTCAACTAGATTTCCTCCTATTACCCGTTTCTTCCTAGGTTTTGCATATTGGGAGAAGCATCTGATTTTTATTTTCTGTGATATTTCCCTGTGGATGCCGCATTGCAGGCTCCCATCCCACTCTCGAAGGCCCTGGCAACGGCTTCACCTCATGGAAGGCTCCAAACCCAGCCTTGGAGGCCCCAGCACCGGCCTTGCCTTATAGCAGTCTCCTATCCCAGCCTTGCTGGCCCCTGTACGGGCCTTGCTACACAGCCGGCTCCAATCTCATTCCTCCGAGGCCCCAGCACCGGCCTCACTAAATGGCAGGCTCTGATCCCGACCTCAGAGGCCCCAGCACCAGCCTTGTCACACGGCAGGCTCCTATCCTGGCCTCGCTGGCTCTGGCACTGGCCTCACTGCACGGCAGGCTCCAGTCCCGGCCTTGGAGGCCACGTCACCATTCTTGCCTTATGGCAGGCTCCAATCCTGTCCTCACTGACCCTATGACCAGCCTTGCTGCATGGCAGGCTCTGATCCCAGCCTCGCTGGCCCCGGCACTGGCCCCACCGCATGGCAGGCTCCAATCCTGGCCTCAGCGGCCCCAGCACCAGTCTTGCCTTACAACAGGCTTCTATTCTTGCTTTGCTGGCCCTGGCACCGGCCTCACCACACGGCAGGCTCTCCTTTTTGTATTTTGAAACAGGGTCCTGCAAGTTACTGAGGCTGGACTTGAATCAGTTTTCCTTGGTATTCTTGAATATTATCTGTTTCTGCTGTTCTTCCCACTGGTTTGGACCTTATATTCATGTTTTTTGTATATGTAGAATTTTTCTATTATAGTATAGAAAATGAACATCATGAATTTTATGGTGTCAAATTCTGGACTTTAAGTCAGGTGTGGTAGTACATGCCTGTAATCCCAGTACTTGGGAGGCTGAGACTAGGAGGGTTGCAGGTTTGAGGAAAGCTTCAACAAGTAAGATTCTAATCAGCCTAGCAAGAACCTGTTTCAAAATTAAAAATAAAGCATGTGTGGTGGCGCACGCTTGTAATCCCTGTGCTTGGGAGGCAGAGACAGGAGAATCGTGCAGGTTCGAAGCCAGCCATGCTAGCTTAAGAGACCCTGATTCCAATGGGTGTCTGGGAGTGTAGCCCGAAGGTAGAAGGGTTTCCAGGAACCTCAGTACTACCAAATAAAAAATAAAATAGGGCTGGAAGTCTATAGCTCAGAGGCAGAATGCTCCTGTGTTCAATCCTCAGCATGACCAAAAAAAAAAAAAAAAACTCTGGATTTTCTTGTTTTACTTAAAAAAGTAAAGTGTTGGACCAGCTGGGCGTGGTGGCGCAAGCTTGTAATCCCCGTGCTTGGGGTTAAGAGACCCTGTTTCCAAATAAAATATAAAATAGGTCTAGGAGTATAGCCCGGAAGTAGAGGGCTTCCAGGACCCCCAGTACCACCAAAAAAAAAAGTGTTGGACCAGCTGGGCATAGTGGTGCATGCTTGTAATCCCAGCATTTGAGAGGCTGAGACAGGAGGTCGCA
This sequence comes from Muscardinus avellanarius, assembly GCF_963383645.1. Lineage (NCBI taxonomy): Eukaryota > Metazoa > Chordata > Mammalia > Rodentia > Gliridae > Muscardinus > Muscardinus avellanarius. The sequence continues at coordinate 11,232,974 of NC_137799.1, forward strand.
GTTCGCAGATATCCTCAGCTACTTATTGAGGCCCTCTGCAACTAAGTGAGACCCTGTTTCAAAATAAACAATAAAAAATAGAGCCGGGCGTGGTGGCGCAAGTTTGAAATCCCAGGATTCGGGAGGCTGAGATCGGAGGATCGCAGTTCGCTACTTAGTGAGGTCCTCTGCAACTCAGTGAGACCTGGTTTCAAAATAAAGAATAAAAAATAGTGCAGGGGGTGTAGATTGAAGGTAAAATGCCCCTGGGTTCCATCCCCAGACCCACACACAAAAAAAAATTTGCATGGCTTTTTTTTTTTTTTTTTTTTTTGGTGGTACTGGGGATAGGACTCTTCTACCTCTGGACTACACTTCAGACCTATTTTATATTTTATTTAAAAACAGGGTCTCTTAAGCCAGCAAGGCTGGCTTTGAACCTGCGCGATCTTCCTGTCTCCACCTCCCAAGTGTAGGGATTACAAGCCTGCGCCACCACTCCTGGCGAAATTGCTGTTTTTGCTTCTGTATCAAAATTTCCCAGCTGGGTGTGGTGGCGCACTTGTAATCCCAGCATCGGAGAGGCTGAGACCAGAGGATCATGGTTTGCAGACAGCCTCAGCTACTTAGTGAGGCCTTCCGTAACTCAGTGAGACCCTGTTTCAAAATAAAGAATAAAAAATTGGGCAGGGGGTGTAGCTCGGAGGTCAAATGCCCCTGGGTTCCATCACTAGATCTACAGGAAAAATCCATATTAAAAATCCATATTAAAATATTATTTTATTTACTTATTTTGTCGTACTGGGTATTGAACCCAGGGGCATTCTACCTCTGAGCTATACCCCAGACCATATTTTTAATATTTACTTTGAAACAGGGTCTCATTAAGTAGCTGAGGCTTATTGGGAACCTGAAATCCTCCTATCTCAGCTTCCCAAGTACTGGTATTACAAGTGTGCACCCCACGCCCGACCATGTTTCTTGTTTTGTTTTGTTTTGGTATTGGGGATTGAACTCAGTGGTCTTCTACCTCCAAGCTATACCCCAGCCTGCCTGTCTGTCTATTTTTCTTTCTTATACTAGGAATTGAACCTAGGAACATTATACATCTGAGCTGTAAACCCATTCCTGTTTTATGTTTTTATTTCGAAACAGGTTCTCACTAAGTTGCCAAGTGCCTTGCTAAATTGACAGCACTGGTTGCAAACCTGTCTCACCCTCCCAAGAACTGGGATTACAGGCATGTGTTCCTTAACTCTTCTTTTCCACTCCGTTTCCTAATATCTTAGAAATCTTAGCCATTTCTCAAATTTTCCAAATTATCTCCTTTCTTATCTCCCTTTTCTCTCAGTAGTTCGAGACTCTTCTCTCAAATCTGAAATCTTAGTTATTTTTGAGGCCTCCCTCTCTTATGATTTACCAATGACATAGAGCATAGTGCCTAACAGCTACAGGCCTCAGCAAACATTTGCGAAATAACTATGTGAACACGTTAGGTAAGAACCATATGAATTTGTCTTTTCTTTTGTGTGTGTGTGTGTATGCTACTGGGGATTGAACCCAGAGGCATTCTATGTCCAAGCTTCACTCTCAGCCCTACTTTTTTATTCTTTATTTTGAAACGTGGTCTCGCTAATTGCAAGGGCCTCACTAAGTACCTGAGGCCGGCTGCCAACCTGTGATCCTCCTGTCTCAGTCTCCCAAGTTCTGGGATTACAAGTGTGCGCCACCACACCCAGCTAGAATTTGTCATATTTTAGAGGTCAGAATGGTCAAATGCTAGTAGTTAAAAATATTCAACAAATATGTTACCAGTAAGTTTTACCTTAATTCTTTATTAATATTGTACATATTTTTCTTGCATTAGACACTAAAACTTGACTTTTTCTTCTTTGCTTACCAGGAAACACGAAATTATCCTGAATCATATCCACAGCTGCCAAGGGATGAAACAGTGGAGAATCCTCATCTTCAGAAGCACATTTTGGAATTAGCATCCATTCTGGATGTTCGAAATGTCTTCTTTGAAAATACCATAGATGACTATTAGGTCAAAAACCTCTCGTTGAAGCAATCTTTCATTTTCCACAGATTTTAAATGGTGCAGTTTTCTAATGTAATGACAGACACATAGTGTGTTACTTAGTTTTTATTTTTAAATTTAGGACCACCATTTTAAAAGCAAACTGAAAATAAAATGTTAAAACTTTTAGGGTAACTGTTTTAAAATGCAATCTTTCAAGTCTTTTAAAAATTCAATCTTGGAATTTTTATTTTTTGGTTTTGATGTGTGGATACTTACCTCCAACATCTAATCTTACACTCAAATAGTCACTGCTCTTACCCTGAGAAGAGTAAATCATTTATTTTTGTATAATGAGGAAAATTTAACTCCTGTACGTGGACCTGAAGTTTCTGTATTTGGAAAATATGTAATTGTTCTTAATGATGAAACTGGCCAGCTGGACTACTAAAAATCAAGAACAGAGTCCTTCCATAATATTTTTTCACTAATATTTTTTTCATTCCAAGGTAGAAAAGATGTCATTCTTTGAAGCACGATTAAGATAATTCTTGAAATCATTGAATTCTTTTAAATACTGTCAAAATTTCAGAAACTGTTTAGGGTTGATTTGCATCTGAAAGCTAAGTTTTTAATTGGGACTTAAGATGATCAATATTATTTGTGGGTACTGTTTTATGATATTTGTTTTCAAAATTTATTTTCTTTGTAGTCTTCTTAGAAATGAAAAAGAAAACAGCTTTTAAACGTATTAGTCAAAAAATCATTTTGTTGGTTTCATAATACAATGTTTCCAGCAGTAATTCTATTTAAATACGTAGTTTTTGAGATGAAATTTAAAACTGTCATGCTTAGGATGTGGCTCACTGGTAAAGCACTTACCCAGCATGTGTGAGGGTCCTGGGTTCAATTTTCAGCATTGGGAAAAAACTGGATTGATGTCTGTGGCATATGATACAGTTTCTGATCTTTTACCTAGTTCAAATTTCTGAGACCTCAGTGTCAGAGATATTATTAACACTGGTTGAGGGCAACTGGGTGTTATGAAGTCGGAAGTATTAGTTGATTTTGCATCGACAGTTTAGAAATTAGATTTGTTTAAAGTTCCTGTATTATTTTGTATTCATGCACAAGTTTTTAAATTTTTAAAATATTTTTCACTAGTTTTTTTTAAAAATAGGACTCAGTATACAACATAAAGATTTTTTTGTTTTATCCCCCCCTTTCATTTCATGGGTCCTAGCTATAAATACCCACACACACATCCCAGGATTGTACATCATTCAAGGTCAGAAATCTGCAAATCAAAGGCCTTCTACCTGAGTTTCTGTGATCACATTCTACCTCTGGTAGTCCCAGGGGAAATGAGGTGATTGAGTTTGGTATCTCTTTCCTGTGTCCCTAGGGAAATTGCACTAATATTTTCCATTTGATTTTCATTTCTGGCATAGAGAATAATTTGGGTCAAAGTTATCCCCTTTACTGCCCACATGTGCTAATTTTTCATCCAGAGTCTTGAAGCTATTGTTCTTGGGCTTAGGAACTTTACGGTGTTTGTTTACTTTTAAAAAGTATTTTTGTTGTTCTTTCAAACAGTATTTCAGAAAGCCTGGGGAAAGTTACCTTGAAAAGAGTTTTCTTTCAACAATAGCTTTTCTTATTTTCAGATGTCCTGCTTTCCTTTTTTTTTTTTTTTTCAGTATCTCATTAAATTTCTTAGGTATTTTTCATAATTGTTCACGTGAAACACAGCAGTAGTTTGTCCTTTGTTTTCTAGCCTGTCGTTCCAGTTTCTCTGCTGTTCTGTCTAGTCATGCCCCCCCCCACCACACATTTTCCTGTTCTCTGATGTTTAAAATAGTATTTATTGTCCTGAGCTTCATCCTCACCTGCTAAGCATAAGGACACTGGCCTGAGAACCAAGCGACCTGAGTTCTCTTCCTGGCTTTCCTCGTAACTAGCACTGTGTCCTTGACAAGTATCTATCATGGCTCTGCTCTTGTAGCAGACTCCCATGTAAAATGAAAGGGTTGATTTTACAACTGTGTCACTTTATAATTTGGATTCTTAGTCCCAGAACTTTTCCTACCCTTGCCACCAGGGAAAATAGTTCTGTATCTTTAGCATACACAACATTATTTTCAAGATCATGTACCTGAAACTGTTCAAGATAACTTCTGGGTCCAAGTTAGCGATTTAAAGATTAGGTCAGAGAGAGACTGTCTGAAATAAGTTAGCTTTCATGGATAGAAACATATCTCTTTAGCCAGGCATAGTAGTGCATGCTTGTAATCCCAGTACTTGGGAGGCTGAGACAGCAGGAGGATCGCAGGTATGTGGCCAGTCTCAGCTACTTCATAAGGCCTTCTACAACTTAATGAGACCCTCTTTCATTTATTTGTATTTTTTTTTTTTCTTTTTAGGTCTGGGGATGGAACACAGATGCATTTGACCTCCGAGCTACACCCCCTGCCCTATTTTTTATTCTTTATTTTGAAACAGGGTCTCATGGAGTTGCGAAGGGCCTCACTAAGTAGCCGAGGCTGTCAGTGAATCGTGATCCTCCGGTCTCAGCCTCCCAAATGCTTGGATTACAAGCGTGCACCACCATGCCCAGCTGAGTCCCTCTTTTAAATAAAGAATAAAAATTGGGCTGGAGGCATAGCTTGGAGGTAGAATGCCCCTGGGTTTGATCCCATGTACCCCCAAAATAATAATTTAATTAATTAATGAGGGCTGGGGGTGAGCTCAGATGTAGAATGCCCCTGGGTTCAATCCCCAGTATCCTGCAAAGAAATAAAGAGAGGGAGGGAGGGATATGTCTCTTTTAGAAATGACAACAGGCAACCCGGTGTGGTTGGCATATGCTTGTAATCCCAGCATTTGGGAGGCTGAGACAGGAGGATCAGGGTTATTGGACGGCCTCAGCTACTACTTACTGAGACCCTTTGCAACTCAGTGAGACCCTGTTTCAAAATAAAGAATAAAAGCCGGGCATGGTGGCACACTCTTGTAATCCCTGCTCTTGGGAGGCAGAGACAGGAGGATTGCACAGGTTCGAAGCCAGCCGCACTGGCTTAAGAGACCCTGTTTCCAAATTTAAAAAATGTATAAAATAGGTCTGGGAGTGTAGCCCAGAGGTAGAAGGGTTTCCAGGAACCCCAGTACCACCCAAAAAATAGAAAGAAAGAAGGAAAGAAAGAAAAGAAAAATAGGGCTCGGGGTGTAACCCGGAGGTAGAATGTCCCTGGTTTCCATCCCTAGTACTGCCAAAAAGAAAAGAAATGACAACAGGAAGTTAGATTCGGATATGGCCTCTTGATTAAAAGTTGACTGATATGCATCTTAGAGCAAAACTGTACTAGAAAATCTAAACTATTGCCTTCATGCCTTCAAGAAAAATGTTTACTCCACAACCACTATACACCAGAGTTTCTTCTGGTCACTGGAGAAAAACAAAGTAAATATAAAAATTCTTGTTTTCTATGAAGCTTACCTTCTCAAAGGAGGAATCAGGTAATAAAATGATAAAATTTTCTGTTAGTAAGGTGGAGAAAACTTAGAGCATGGGGAAGGGAATTTTTTTTTTTTAAGAGAACAACGTTTAAAAGAGGTGAGTGTGGCCATCAATAAGAAGGCCACATGCTGGCCAGGCGTGGTGGCACACATGCTTGTAATCCGAGCATTCGGGAGGCAGAGATCTGGAGTTAGAGACTGGAGGATCACAGTTTATAGTCTCAGCTACTTAGTGAGGCTCTTCCCAACTTAGTGAGACTCTGTTTCAAAAATAAAGAGACTAAAATATAGGGCTGAGGGGGCGTACCTTGGAGGTGCAGTGCCCCTGGGTTCCATCCCCAGTACTACACACAAAATAAAGGTCACGTGCACAAATACTTATTTGTCTTTTTTCTTTTTCTTTTCGGAGTGTGTTTGGGGTGCTCTATCTCTCAGCAATGCCCGCAGCCCGTTTTATTTATTTATTTTTGAAAGGGGATCTTGCTAAATCACCTGCGCTGACCTTTGACGTAGGATCTTTCTGTCTCAGCCCCCAAATACTGGTACAAGTGTGTACCGCCATGCCCAGCTTAATCCCTGCTTATGTAATTTTAGAATTAAAAAAAGTAAATATTAAAACTAAGAACAGAGCAAAGAGATGAGTAACAACTTTTTCACTTTCAACTGTACAAACTCCCCGGAAATTCTGATACAGTCATTGTTAACCGATTAGAAAACAAAATTGCAAGCAGTCAGTTATACCCAACACAAAATGAAGCACAATGGAGTTTTTTTCTTTTTTTATCTGAATATTCTTGAAGTTGGGAAAGCAACTATTTTCTCTGTTTGAGAGAAAAGCTAAACATCCCAAACCCTATATGATTGTTCATAGTCATACAGCTAGAACTAAAGCTCAGATGTCCTAATCTCAGCCCAGTCTTCCCAGGAGCTCAGAGTGCTTTCTATAATGAACAAGAAAGAAATTATTAGAGATTTATATTTTGACACAGATAGTTGTACGATTTTTTTCTACTATAGCAAATATTGAAACCAGTGAATCAGCCCTAGTAAATTTTTGATTACTAATTATTAAAAACTAGCCGTTTTATCTTTGATTTTAATTAGGCTATATTCTCTGTGTGTGATTTCCTCCTAGAAAGTGGTGCTCTCCAAACCTCTCAAAGCACAGAATTTATTGTATGCTTTATGTGTTACTAGGCTGAACTGTTTTGAGTTTACAGACACAAAGTATATTCCACTTGTGTTGACAAGCTTTCCTGATACAAGACGTGGGCTTTATTCCTCCCTTTGTAGTTATCGCCCTTTATTTCCTCTGTGCAATGGAATTCCCTGAAACATATTAGTTGGTAATTGTACTGAATTTAATTGAAGTAAAGAGAAAAGTAGCAAATTAGATTCACATATCAGTAATGCAGCTTTCTTTAGCATTTTTCTCGAAGTTTAATCTCTGATCAGTGTGATTTTAGTAAATGTCTGTCTCTGAGAAGTGGCTTGGATGTGTTTGAAAAATCTTGTACTTGTTATCCATGGGGACTTGTAATCAACCTGATATCCAGAGAACATTCTAGACTGAAAATTCAGTAAGGTACCAAGGTCTGCAAACTTGACTTCTGGTGGTTTGGGTGATTATGTTCCTGCGCTTATTTGAAGGATATGAAGGGTATTGACACTGAGGGCTCTCTTCTGACCTTATTTATTTGAAATTTTTATTTTATTTTTAATGGCACTTGTATATTTTCATGATGCTAAATGCAATCCCTGTATATTTTTGTATATATATGTACATATTTGTAAATACATTGGTATGCAGTGATATAGTATGTGTATATTATATACCCATACCCATTGTGGGCTGAATTTATTTAAGTTCTGTGAGGACATTCTAGTGGCATTGTTCATGCTGCTGTAATTAGGTTGTGTCTGGATCTCATTCACAGGCCTCTATTTTTGAGGGGCTTGTGTTGGGATAAAATGGGCTCATTTGGAGTTGAAATTAGGATATGAAGATCTTACTAGAAAGCCGGATTTAAAATAATCTACAAACGTCCACTTAAATTGATGATAACTTGATGATTTAAACCTAAGAAACCTAAGTATGTGAAACTGAGACACCAGCAGGTTCTTAAACTGTATTAATCCTTAATTTCTTTTTATCCATTTTTGAATATTGCTACTGAATAGTAAACTGTTTATATTGGGACTTAATCAAGGGCCTATGAAGAAAATTACTTTGATCACATTTTAAAATAGATAAAAATATATCCTTTAAGTGGGGGAAATATGTTCATATTTGCCATTTCAATACCTGATACTTAAATTTTAACTTTTTTCATCTATATGCCTCATTTATATATGTCTCTGTGAGGCAGAGAAAGGGCCATTAGCTCAGGAAGGCCTTAATGAGGTGCAGGGGTTGTTAACGTGTATATTTGCAGCAGCTGTAATTAATTGAACCCTGTCTTGGCATTTCCAACTACAGATTTTTCTTACTGGAATTGCATATCAAAGATGAGTCTGCTCATCTGAGAAAATACTTCCAGTGAATAAAATGCCTCCAGCTGTACTGCTGAGTCTCCGTGAGATCACTTGTGTTCTGAGATTGGACCATGTAGTCACACACCAAGTACAGTGTTTAATATTAGGTGCGTGGTGTGCTAGAAAATCTGGCCCTTCAAACCTCTACCAAGGCTGATGAGGCGGGGAGTATAAGATTATAGAAAATAAGTGCAGTGCCAGTTTGTAAATCTGTGGGATATTGCAGAGTATGAATGTTTGATTACTCCTATCTTCAATTGGCAAGTTTATTTGCATGAATATTGACTATAACAGATTTTGAATATCCACTTGAATACATTCACTGCAGAAAAATTGAGGAGAGGTTATTTTTGCATGAGATAGTTTAACTGCAAAGCAGTTTTTTACCCTATTGAGGAAATTAAATCCATCTGACCCAACATTACATTAACCTTGAGAAGAGAGTCAATTTTACCACCCCCAAAATTCTACGTTTGCCCTCTCATTGTATTTTTTGTGTGTGTGGCACTGGGGGGTGGAACCCAGGGGCTTTCTACCTCCGGGCTATACTCCCCAGACCTATTTTATTTGGAAACAGGGTCTCACTAAGTTGCTGAGAGCCTCACCTAAGTAGCTGAGGCTGGCTTCGAACCTATGCGAGCCTCCTGTCTCAGCCTCCCAAGTACTGGGATTACAAGCATGAGCCACCATGCCTGGCCTCTCATTGTATTTGTGATAAATGGTCAACTGTTCATACCCCATTTGAAGGATAGTGTTAAATTTAAAATATAATTGTTAGCCTTTTTCATGAATAAATATTAAAACATAGTAATGTTGCATTTCTGAGAAATCAGTTAAAAATGCTCTTAGGGACTGATATTTTGTTTTAGTAATCAAAAAAAATTTTTTTTAATCTTTTGGCAGTTCAAGTGGAGCAAAGTAGATGTTACTATTTAAAAGTCATGGACCTGACCCAGGCTCTATGTGGACACTATTTAATACTGTAGGAGCTGGGCATGGTGGTGCACACTTGCAACCCCAGTACTTGGGACGTCCGCGTGTTTGTAGCCAGCCTCAGCAACTTCGGGAGACCCTATTTCCAAATAAATAAGTAATATCTGGCAGGGAGATAGAATGCCTCTGGGGTTGATCCCCTGTACCACACACACACAAAAGTGCTCTAGGCAAGTCTGACATTGTGGCTCAGACTCTGATCTGAGCCCAGCAGTTGTAAAGCCAGGCGCTCTGCCGTTGACTAGGAATACCGGACAAAGCAACCCTTTCCCATTCTCCTGTACTCCTGACCCTCTAAGCCACTCAGGCTGGGACTCCCAGTCTTTCCACGATAGCGGAACGTTTTACTTTAAAACAAACAAACAAAAGGTAATTCTTCCTTAACCTAAAATTTCAAAACATACTATACTGTGTCCCAGCTTCACTGGGTGTTGAACAAGGGACTCCTTTAAATATACCTGTATTTAAGGGGAGAGAATTGATGTGTAAATGGGAACCCGTTGTCCCTTGACAAGAGGGTCGTGAGAATGGTAGAGGGAGATGCACCTAACTAGGTAGAGGTAACATTTAAGTATGACGAATTTGCTGGTGCCACAGAACGGCTTTCTTTGGAATTCTATAAATATGAAATGTTTCTTAAGCTAAAATTGGGAGTTTCATGTAATGCTCCCTTTTCTCTGCATGTGTGTGGTACTGGGGATTGAACTCAGGAGTGATCTACCACTGACCCATACCCCAGTCCTATATCATTTATTTTGTTCTGAAACAGGATCTTGCTAAGTTGCTGAGGCCGGCCTCCAAACTGTGATCCTCCTGTTTCAGCCTCTTAGGTGCTAGGATTGCAGGAGTGCGCCATCATGCCCAGCTTTTGAGAATTCCTTTTTTAAAAATAACATTCACAATCACTAACTGAGGCATCATTTCTTAATTTTAAAACAATGATTAACTTTTCAGTTCTAAAAAGTATTTGCAATTAATTTTTGAACTACTGTAAGCAGTGTGTTTTCTTAAACATATTTGAACAGTAGGTTCAGAGGTTTTTTTTTTAATAGTTTGAAGTACATTACATACTAGATTCACTTAGTCAAGCCTCAGTTTGCTCATGGAACAAACTATAAATTGGTAGTATTTTCCTATTGTAGTAGACAGTTCCAGTCTATATCGTAAGATAATCATCTTTTTAGGTATAATATTGTTTATGAAGACATTCATAATTACAGGTTTCAGATTTTTATTTTCTCATAGGCTTATGGAACAAAAATTAATAGAATGTGTTATCACTTTCAGGGTAAGGTTAGGAATTAACGCTAGCCTCCCTATAGGTCTGCAGTGAGAGGTATTTAAATTTTATGTAGATCACCAATATTCTTTTCTCATTTGAAGCTCTTATGAATGTCTACTTGTACCTGATTCAAAGTTGAAATTTGTAAACATTATAGTTTGAACCATAAATTTTCTTAAACATCAAATTGGTACGAATAACCATTGTAAAAGTGTGAACTGATGATATATAATTTCCCAACTAAATTTTCCAAACCACAGAGAAATAACCATTGTATTTTTAACTCTTGTTTTTTTATTGTATCATCATTAAAATGACCTAATAATTCAGTAAAATAATTTAGAACTTTTGTGGCTTTTTATAGTTTTCTGGATGCATTCCTTTTGCCACATAAATCCTATGACTAGTTTTTCAGTTTTGTTTTTTGCTTTTGGTGCTGGGGTTGGTTGAACCCAGGCCTCTGAGCTACACTCCCAGACCTCCTTCATTTTTTATTTTGAAGCAGGGTCTAAGTTGCAGAGGGCCATACTAAGTAGCTGGAGCTAGCTGTGAACCTGCGATCCTCCTGTCTCAGCCTCCCAAGTACTGGGATTACAAGCATGGACCACCACGCTCAGCTTAGTTTTCCAAATTTTTAAAAATTTGTTTCAGTAAACTTGCTGTTCAACTATCAAAGGGGCCTATATTTTACAGGATTCTTCCAGTTGAGGTAGAAAGGTCTTAGATAATACAAAAAACAATGTCCTTACAGTTTCATAGTACAGCTTATAAGTGAAGGACTTCGTCCAAATAGGTTATCTTCATTTCTGTAGCACCAGTATAAATAGAGCTTGCATTAATTATTGACTCAGATGAAGCAGTTATACGTAATTCTTTTTACTTTGCTCTAAAGATTATTGTAATTTCAGGCCACTTTATTATTTTCTCTGAGCAGTTTTCATTACTGAATAAGATTGAATGTCCTTTTTTCAATCAGAATATCACTAAAGATTAATTAAATCAAGTAAGAATTAAAGTAAGTCATGTTTGATCTTTTTCCCCCCGAAAATAATGGTAAACCTATTGTCTACATTTTTAATATTAGGCAGAAATGCACTTGTTTAAATCATAGCAGAAATTACATTTGGAGGATATAATTACTTGATTTTTTAGTGGTGTGAAATCTTTTTTAAAACAATTGTGCTTGTAACTGAAATGTTATAGAATTGTAACACTGTAGGGATTATAGGGTTATATTTATTAGCTCTCCTCAAGAGATTGAAGCACAATAGTTTTCATGTAACAGTCTTTATTCAAGTGCTGCTAATCTTTGTGGAAATAAGCTGTTTGGTTGCCTGTCTAACAATTCACAGACCACTGTAATCCTTGAGACATAGTTCTGTTCATTTGTATTAAAATTTGGGTATTGTAGGTTAATACTTTAGAACAAAGTCCATCAGCTCTGTAGGCAGCAAATTGTTTGGATTCATTAGTTCTTATATGTGTTGTCAGTAGAATAAATTTTGAAGGGACTATATACTACCAATGACTAAAGGGGAAAATTATACTGTCAATATCATTTGACTCAAAACATTTGTGGTGTCGTAAAGCCTTGTCTGTTTGTGTTACTAAATTGCTTAAGTCATAATTCTCTTAAACAAGAATGTTTTTTGTTCCCTTTCAGCAGTCTTTTTCCTGCTTTGTCTGTTATGGTTAAAATGTCATAGATTTTAGAAATTGAGACGTTCTTGAAACATTTTATTTTCTTGAGTTTATCACTTTTGCTCTTGTACGATATGTGATTTGTCATAAAAGATCGCAAGCCTTTCACTACTTCACTAAATGAATTTCAGAATAAACACTGTGATTCTACAGAGCAGATTTCGTAAGCTTTCCTTTTTTCCCTCTTTCTTGCTTTCTTTTCCTGTTATACAGTGCCTACCCCGTAAGAGCACTTAAATACTAGAGAATGGAAAATTAACGTTGTTTTCATCTTTATTAAATAAGGTTACAGAATATTTGATTTTTGTCGTCAGTGTATTAAAGAAAATTTCGCATTGATACATGTACTCTAGGAATGTGACTACATTCATAAGGTGTGAACTCTTGTAAATGAATTTTGTATCTTGAATCCACGTATATATTAAGTGTATCATCAATATAAAAATAAACATTATTTGCTTAAAAGTCTTGAGTGCTCCTTCACCACTGAGCACCAGCCTGCTAGGATCCGCCTCTCGCAGAGGATTCCTCCCCGGAGTTGAGCATCGCGGGTCGTGGGGCCGCAGGTTCCTCCCGTCGCGAGTGCCCTGCCGCCCCGGCGTCGGGGGGCGGCCGCGGCGGGGAGGGGTCCCGCGAGGAGGCGCCTGGCTTCACCCTGGGCGTGCGGGCACCTGAAGTAGGCCCCCTAACTGGCACTGGTCGAACAAGGCCGTTCTTAACTCTTGGGACTTAGTTCCTGTCACGAGGGGGCTGGACAGCGAAATCGCCGGGGTGACTCCGTGGTGTTAAAGGACAAGCAACAGTATCAGAGTGCACTGTGGAACCAGGAAAGCTTCCGGAACTTCCGGTTGTACAGTATGTGTGCGCTCCTTTGCGATATAAGACGTATAAACGGGGAAATCACAATCGCAATCACTAACTCGAGGCCAAGGAGCCGGCTGACGTGGCCGGCGGGACCCCCGCGCCGTCCGCACCGCCGCGGCCCCGGCCGACAGCCGCCTGCGCGGGCGCGGCGGGCGTGTGCACACGCGCATGCGCGCGCCCGCCCACCCGCGCGGCACTTCCGGCGCGCCGGGGGACGTGCAGTTGCGGGTCAGCGCTCGCTCCGCGGCCGGCGGTGGGGGCTGGTGACGCGGGCCGGCGCCCCGGAGGCCGGAGGCGGGGCTGTGCCGGCTGCCCCGAGAGCGGCAGGTGCGCGGCCGGGGCTCCGGGGGCGCGAGCCGCCGCCCCAGTTCTCCGGGCGGCCTTGGTCTGTCCCCACGGCGGCCTGGACGGGGTCCCCCGGAGTCCAGGCGGGGGGCGGTGCCTGGGTGTGGAGGCGCGGGTGGGAGTGGAGGCGGGCTGCCGGCCTGGGAGTCCCGAGCCCGGGGTGCCGGGAGCCCTCCCCGCGCGACCTTGGCGGAGTCAGCCCTCTTGCCCGGGGCTGAGTTTCCCTGCTGTGCCATGGGGGAGATGTTGGACCCCTCCCTTCTTTGACAGTCGAGGCAAGGGCGTGGCTGGAGGCAGATTGTGGGAGTGGGATCCAAAGTGCTGGGACTGGTAGCTTCTCAGGAAAGGCATCTGTCTTTTACTCAACTTTGCTGGCCTATTTCTCAGCGACTGTCTTACTACGAATCAAGGCTTCTTGACCTGACAGCCCAGGGTCTGGCCAGGTAAACAGTGTGTGTGTCAGCGTCAAACGAGAAATAAATGCCGGCCCTGGGAAACCTAAATCTCACTCTAGTGTTTTGCTCGGGGCTCCCAAGGAGGGATGGAGTTAGGCATCTATTGCAGTGAGTGATGTTGTTTTTTAGCCTGTACGTGAAGCAGGCGTATCACAAGTTCACAGTGAGCAGGCTGAAGGAGGGTACCGTACCCACTATGGGTTGTGGTAGAGACAGGTTTTCTTCTCCCACTTAAGTCTCCCTCCCTTCCTCTTCCTCCACTTCTCTCCCCTCACCTCCACCCAACATTTTGGCGCTACATTTGAAATATCCAACCTATTTTATCTTTGTCTTCGTGCAGGACAAAATGCATTGATCTCCAGTCTGTTTTTAATCTAGTAGATAAGCCAGGTGAGTAAGTGGTTTACAGACATTGATGGCAAAGGTTTTGATGAATTTTACGTACATACTGGATGATCTGATGTGGTAAGGAGACGTCTGTAGATCTTACAGCAGAGTTTGCCTATCCTCCACAAAACATGGAGAGTTTAGGTCAAAACCAGAATTTTAGTGTTTTATGCACCATCGTTGTTTAATCTCATGTCAAACACTCTGAAGAAAAGAGATCATGATTTGAGGTAATTTTGTCAGACTGAAAGAAGATCACAGCATTTCCAGAAAAATTCAAAGGTATCTGATATGTATTTAATATATTTGTCTGGCTTGTCTGGTTTTTTTCTAGATTATGAATTTTGTCTGGAAACAGCTGATTGCAAACCATCCTGGAACACCTTTTCCTCACTGAATTATTTAACTTTGTGCCATCCACTTAAAAAACAGAAAAACCCCTAAACTGGTTAAGTTTATTGAGGGAAGAATTCAAAAGCCTCAAATCAGGCTTTTTTTTATGTCAACCTGTGAACTTTTACTAAATGTGTCACGTGTCATAGCCGTGTCATAGCCAACGTGGTGTAATTAAAAAAAACAAGTTGATACTTGTGAGTCCGAGAGTTCTGTATTCAAATGCCAGCCCTGTCACTTACCACACAACCTTTGGCAGGTTACTTTACTTCTTTGGAATCGCATTTCCTTATTTGTATGTGCATGTGAAGCACCTGAGCGTTTTGAATGTTTAGTGATTGTGTTCTATTAATTACACAGTTAAGTTACAAAACTTAATTTTGAAACCTAATGCTTAAATTAAAATTATAGACCTGAAATCTTTCCAGATTTTAACCTAAAGGGATCTCTTTTGTCTGCTCTCTAGATACTCTGTTACCATATGCCTTTGGTTCACATTTAAGTGGGAATGTAGCTGTCCTGGATGTCTTGACATTTTTTAGGCATCGTGTCTGTATCCCAGTCACTAAGAACTACTGCCAGTAGTTCAAGAGCTGGTCATTCCTGCAGGGTAGCCACACAGCAAAAATGTTTGCAAAACTAAAGAAGAAAATTGCAGAAGAGACTGCTGTCGCCCAGAGGCCAGGAGGTGCTACTAGAATCCCACGGTCAGTGAGCAAAGAATCAGTGGCCTCTATGGGAGTCGACTCAGGAGACGACTTTGTAAGTACCTACCTAGACTTCAGCGTTTAGTTCAGTCTCAGTATATATTAAGAAGAATATTGCAGGGAATTTTTCCAACAAATATTTTTAAATTGCATAATTATTCCATACGTTTTGTTTTTTTTATAACTGTATAAGGCCCTGCACTTCAGATTCTTCACTTGTGGTACCTTTTGTTAATGTTTCGTTTGTTAAAAATAAGGTAGTCCGCGGGGCATAGTGGTGCATGCTTGTAATCCCCGTTCTTGGGAGGCTCAGACAGGAGGATTGCACAGGTTCGAGGCCAGCCTCAGCTACTTAGTGAGGCTCTTAGCAACTTAGTGAGACCCTGTTTCCAAATAAAATATAAAAAAAGGTCTGAGAATATAGCCCGGAGGTAGAAAGCCTCTGGGTTCTACCCCCAGTACCACCAAAAAATAAATAAATAAAAAAATAAGGTGGTCTTCCTTTTTTTTTTTTTCTCCTCTCTTATCATGGTGCTGGGGATTGAACTCAGGGGCACTCTACCTCTGAGATACTACCCCAGCCCTATTTCATTTCTTATTTGGAAACAGTGTCTCATTAAGTTGCTGAGACTGGCTTCAAACCTGTGATCCTTCTTCTCAGCCTCCCAAATCCTGTGCCACCACTACTGGCTTACTTTTTTTTTCTTATTTTTCTATGTATTCCTATCCATATTCTTTACATTGATTGTCCTCTTGTACTATTTTCCCATTTATAAACCTTGTGTAAATTATTTTTTAATTTTTTTAAGGTACTGGGAATTGAACCCAAGGGCATTTTACCTCCGAGCTACATCCCCAGCATGATTTTTTATTCTTCATTTTTGAAACTGTCTCACTAAGTTGTGAATACAGACCCACAAAAAAAAAAAAAAAAAAAAAAAAAAAAAGAAGAAGAAGCTGGGCTTAGTGGTGCTTGTAATCCCAGCATTTGGGAGGCTGAGACCGAAGTATTGCAGTTCGCGGACAGCCTCAGCTATATAGTGAGGCTCTTTGCAACTCAGTGAGACCCTGTTTCAAAAAAAAAAAGAAAAAAAAAAGCCAGACGTGGTGGCACACGCTTGTAATACCCGCGCTTGGGAGGCTGAGACAGGAGGATTGCACAGGTTCGAAGCCAGCCTCAGCTACTTAGTGAGGCTCTCAGCAACTTAGTGAGACCCTGTTTCCATATGGGTTTGGGAGTATAGTCTGGAGGTAGAAAGCCTCTGGGTTCCACCCCCAATACCACCAAAAAAAAAAAAAAATAGGGCTGGGGGGTTGGCTTGCAGGTGGGTGTAGCTTGGAGGTAGAATGCCCCTGGGTTCCATTCCCAGTACCACAAAAATAAAAATAAAAATAAAAAAATAAAATATAGGGCTAGGTGTGTAACTCAGAAATAGTATACCCCTGGGTTCAATGCCCAGTACTAAAATAAAGATAAAAATCATTTATAATAATGTATGTAGAGTATAAAACAGGTTCAATCCTAATACTGCAAAAAAGTACAAACATATTGTATATGTAAAGTATAAAGCATAAATTAAATTTGTCACTTATCCAAAAAAGAAATAGAAGATTATCAATACTGTTGAAGCCACTTATAAGCTACTACCTCCCCCCAGGTAACCATGTCCTAAAATTTGTGCTTATCATTTCCTTGCTTTTAAAAATATCAACAGAGC